>NC_081231.1:4934748-5234748 GCF_902713425.1 Acipenser ruthenus | reverse complement strand
TTTACACCAGTCTTTAATTAACTCCTATTTATTTTAAAGAGGTAAACCACCTGTTCATTTTACAAAACTAGAACCACACAGCTGAGTAATACACTGTATTTCAAGTCCTCTTCAGCACTCTCAGTGTGTTTAGTTTTTCATGTTGTAACATTAACATGATGTCTTGTCCTTTTTTAAATCAATAGCAGTTAATTAAAGGCTGGAGGAAGCGCTTTGATAATGCGTCCCCTCGAGTCTCACAGAGCAGCGCACTCCTTGGCGTGTCTCATTGCTGGTGACTCTTCTGCTGCTGTGGACGCGGCTCTGTTGCCTGGTTTAGTTCGCAGCGCAGTCTGAGGAAGATTCTCAATCTGTGCCGCTGGACAGCAGGGAGGAATACTGTCCTGTATAAAGAACAGGAGACAATAATACAGTTTAAGAGAAACGAAATAAAAGCATGGGGTAGAAATAGCAGAGGTTACTGCCTGGAAGTTTACTCGTAAAGAATGACCTTTCTGCGACCCTGTGCTGTATTTACCAAAAACAAGTTCACACGCCCTGAACCTCCAAGACTAGCGAAGAGAAAGCTATGAAACTGCGCCCATGCCTGCGCCATTGTGGATCTGTTTGTGACAACGACGCTCAAACTTGAACTAACCTAATACACTTCTAAAAACATTATCATGGATATACCGTCAGTGTTTAAACATCTTGTTCTGAAGAAGAGGACGGGAAATATCAATATATGTACAAAACACAGATTACATATCTGCGAAAAACTCGCTGCATCGGCGCTGCTGCCTCCAGCCACAGCGTTCCGGTTCATAAAAGATTGTACCAACTCCGACATGGAGGAGGGGGTTACTTGAATTAAAATTGTATTCACTGGAAAAACTAGAGCTACAAACAGCTCGTTTACGGTGATACAATTGAAAGTGATGTTTATTTTTAATTAAAAGCTCCCCGGTATCACAATTTCCTTTGCGGTCCATATTAGATGACTTGTTAAACCGCGCTGAACGGTTTGTATTTTGTGATTGGTATATTCCTCGTCCTGTGGGAGACAGACCCGTTCAGACACTGAGGGAGAGCAGAGAGGAGGTGAGAGAGTCTGCATGGAGCTCTACAATGTGTTTATAAACTACAGAGCGCTGTTATATTGTATTATTTTGAAAGGTCCGGGTTGTAGTGTGGTAGGAGCGCGTTGTTTTATCCGTTCAGACACTGAGGGAGAGCAGAGAGGAGGTGAGAGAGTCTGCATGGAGCTCTACAATGTGTTTATAAACTACAGAGCGCTGTTATATTGTATTATTTTGAAAGGTCCGGGTTGTAGTGTGGTAGGAGCGCGTTGTTTTTGTGTGTGTGTGTGTTGTATTTGTGAAGCGGCGTGTTTGTTTTTATTCATATCTCCTCAGTTGCAGTCTCCGTGCCGCGGGCTCAGCGCTGAAAAACTGAGCTTGAAAGCGGGTAAATATTGTGTTTGGCGATCTGGGTATTTTTTTTGTCGTAGATGTTTATTTTCTATTCCTGAGACAGCGTGGAAGTTAGAGCCTAGATCTAATCGGAAATCAGAAGCGGGGATCGGGAATTTTTAAAATAATTATTATTTCAGTGACTGCAGAGTGTGTTCAAGTGTACCGTAATGATTGTAACAGGAGCGCTTTCCTAAACGTCAATACTGTGCGGATCCCATTGGTTTACACTTACCTGAACACGCATGGGAAACTGGGTTCATATCCTTTTTAATATGTTTGAAATCATTTTTAAATATACTTTCAATTTAGTGTATCTTTGTTTCCTTTACTAGTTTTATTCTACTGCTATCATTTAAAACATTGAGGGAGACCTCAATTCCAAACTCGTGCTGTGGAACGTCACACAGGGTTTTTAATATTGCTTCGTGAAAGAAACACGTTTTTGTGGTAAGCACATATTTTTTATTTTCATACAGGCAGGGCATGAAGTTAAGGTCATGAAGAGCAAGGCAATGTTGCCTTTGTTGGGGGGGGGGGGGGTATTTTACCCCCCTCCCCCCCAAGGGCAAGGGCAAGGCAATTTTAGGGGTCAAAAAGGCAAAATATCAATCCATCCCAAGGCACCAAGGCGATTTCATACTCCTTCATAAAACACCAACAAATAAATACAGAGAGCCTATTATGTGATGAATTGTTAATTCAAACAAACACAAATCAGTGTTTTCTGAGTGATTCACAGCCTCATTGTTATACAAGTGAAATACAGGTCACTTGTCCATTGTAAAAATAAAATTGTATAAAAATCCAATTTAAAACACAACAAACTTTCCTGATTGAAAAAATACGACAGGTACTTTTGGTAAAAATAAATAAATAGTCCAGGTATTTTTACTAAACTCGGTCACACACCACTGGCTAACACATAGATCAGATTAGACTATTAGGTTTTCAGGCAAACTGGCTGAAGACTTGCCCATGGCTGGAGTTTAATATCGATAGTGGTCAAATGAGTTGGTTGGTCTGCAGTGTAGTTTGCTAACCGCTGTTACAAACCCTGTTCAAACAACGCAACTTTGGGAAGAAAAGAAAATCGAAATAAACTTGGCCAGGCAATGGAGAGTGCTCTGCATCACAATGGTGAACAGCTGGAGGTACACAATGGTACATGTTTACATTTGAGAGGCTTTTATATAGCTTCACAGTTCTGGAAATTTACAGTTGCAAAGGATTTTCACTTTTGTTATGGTGTATTGCAGGACACTCGATTCAGAGGGAGAAAAGCTGTGCTGTTTTTAAGCACACACATTCTAACCCCTTTCATGAAAGCACATGTTTACTAGTTTAAAAAACAGATAAGGTAGTGAGAATGTATTACACACAAATAAACGAAAACAAATGGATCCCCGTCTCAAGATTGTGTTTTGTTCACTATTATGTTATCTCTCCTACTCGTTTCATAACACAGGGAGCTGCTGCTTGAACCATGGCAGAGCTACTGGCTCAATTTTTTTTTCATGTAAGAATTTGAGCAAAACTAATAATTATAGCGTTGGTGTTTTGGGGGGAATAACACCAAATTACAAAACAGCAACTGAAATTGAAATGTATATAAACTAGAAGTTACAAGCAACTTGAGGGCTTCAAAGGCATTCTTGTTCCTATCTGTGTTTCATAGTAACCATGACCCTACCTGCACTCTCTAAACAGTTATAAGCCATCTTTGCATTTGACCTTAAGGAGAGGTCAAATGTCAGTCAAAGATGTTTTTGAGCATATGTGGGTTTTTATGTGTTCCATAATAACCATGACCCTATCTGCGCCTTCTAAGGAGTTATAGGCTAGTTTTTCATTTGACCTTATGGAGAGGTCAAAGGTCACAGTCAAAGACATTTTTTGATGGAGCATGTATGGGTTCTTGTATGTGTTGCAAGTTTTGCATTTGAGATTTTGCAAGGTAATATGTGCAAATATGTGCAATTTGACCATAGCTGAAATTTGATTGGCTCACAGCAGCCATGTTTTTTTTTTATGTAGCGAGTTGCTTTGCACAACCTTGATAGACAACCTCAGGGAAAAAGACGTTTGAATATTTTTGACAAATCCAATATGGCTGCCAGACCATGTGACCAATCGACTTGTGTTGAACAAATCTAAATATAGGCCATAATGGTAGTATGTGCCCCAAGTTTCACATCTGTACCATAAGAGGTTTTGGAGAAGATTTTGTTAAATTGGCCAATATTCATGAAAGATCCAATATGGCTGCCAAACCATGTGACCTATGACTTTGTTTTCTCTCTGACACAATTACCCAAAGGCCTCTACCGGCACTCTATGAAGATTCACGAGTCTACAACATTGTACCTTAAATCAATACTGCAATATGTGCAAATTGGCCATAGCTGAAATTTGATTGGCTCATGACGGCCATGTTTTTCTATGTAGCGACTTGCTTGTAGCAAAATTAATACTACAACCAATAGTAGAAGGGCAATTCCAGGATAAAGTGGCCATGGCCATGAAAACAACAAGCTGCATTTATCCAAAACGTATCTTCCTGTATTTTTACTAAAGGGTGTATATATGTGCATGCAGTATTGTTGTTCAGTTTGTGCCTTTTCTTCACTTTACAGACATTTAAAGTTACTTAAAAAAAACCATTCCGAAGTCTGACTTCCATTCATTTTAGGTATCAATGGTAGGATACATGTTTTAGTCACACATTTGTAAATATGTCACATTTTGACTATGGGAATGTAATACCAAGTTACTAATATTACTAATATTATTTTTTCTTGGGATAAACTAAAATATTTTACAGTGATTCAAAATAATGGTGTTTAAATAAAACCAAATGTCACATCCATAACATCCATAACATTTCCTTGGTAGAGTTTTTGTAAAAGTTGTCGCTCATTTTAATGGGGATTAAAGTGTTTTCTGTCATCTGCTGATCTTACATTTTTCTGTTCATGTTAACACTCCTCCTTAGCATGTGTAGTGTACATGTGCTGAAAGCATGTGTACCCTACACGCAAGGGTTACTTTGAAATGTTCTGTAATTTTCATTGATTTAAGATCGCCCAAATACAGGTACCTTTAAACTGCAGTGACATCATGTTAGTTCAGTCATTTCATTCAAAGCACTTGCATTTCACTTTGCATTTTGCATCGCGTTATTATAATAATTCAGGACGCACTTCAAGAATTTTTTTTTTATTTCTGTTCCAGTTTACATGTTTTTAGTTAATAATAGGGGTGCACTGATAATTGGTAGCCTACAGGCATGGCACCGATATAAGGAAAAAAACACAACTGGCTATCGGCAGACATGATTGAATTTCTTCTAGCACAGAATTTAATGTTTGGTCATTAATGCAAGAACATTGAGACACTCATTTTCCCAGTGCTGTGTAACGTGTGATCATCCTGCAGTAAATAAGTCTCTAAAGAGCGGTGTTTGGATTTTTAATATCTGAAGACAACAACAGGATAGCGAGTTGTGTGCAGCAGAACAGACTTGATGCTGCATTAAATCCAACGATGGACTGCGAGTTGAATATTATTCTGATGCTTATTTTTTTTTTTTTTTTTAAATAGGTTGAATCCTAAATAACATTGAAGGTTTAAAATTATTATTATTGTTATTTGTAATCGTGTATCTTGCTCAATCTCATTGGGTGCGGGTGTATTCGGAGGCATTTTGAAGCTGTAATTGATTACGGTGCCTTCTTGTTTAGTAACAAATTCAAGTTTGACTGAATTATGTAAGCAGATATTTTCATGACATCTTTTTGTTTTTGATTAAGTGAACAGTTGAAGTTGTGCTGCATTTTTAAGCACTGTGTGCTTACAATAAGAATGTAATGACTGCTGTTGTAGTTGGCTTTTATTATTTGCTGTTTGAGCCCGGCGAGAGAGCCGGTCTTGTAATCTGTAGTCGTGGGTATGGGGTTAAAACCCCTTCCCTATAACTCTCATGGGAATGTGGCTGGAGCCTTCATAAGGTAATTTATTGATAGGTAATTAAGGCTCCAGCCACGAATATAAAAGACCTACTCTTGGCTCAGAGGGGGTTGGATGTTCAGAGGAGGAACGAGGGTGAGAGGAGCGAGAGAGAATTAAAAAAACAAACATATACAGGATCAGTGAAGGCATTTGCCCGGCCTGACCTGTGTTGGCAGAAGCACCCTACCTGCTTCTGGCCTGACGTCATCACACACGCCATCCTGTCACAGTAGGTGATTGATTTATTTTTATTTCCCGAATAAGCAGTGTGAGCTGGTGAAAGTGGCAAGTCCTATTTTACAGCTATTTTACTTTCATTAGTTACACTATCATCTCGCTTCATTCTCCCATCAGTTAATAACCCTGCTGTACTTTCATCAGGTACACTGTCATCTCGCTTCATTCTCCCATCATCTCCCCTTTCTCCACCTCACAGCTGGCTCAGTCTCATTTTGAGGGTGCATCTTCATTGATAAACTTTCCGCCTGCCTTGTTTTATGCTATAGGCAGGCAGCTGTAAGGAGTGAAACCACTGGGACTAAAATATAGCAGCAGCATTACTGCGGCACTTAATGACTGTCAGTACATTCTTATCAACGCTGATTTTTTTGCCATAAAATGTCTGCTGTAAATAAAGTAATTTTTGTAGTAGAGGGGGAAAAAGAATAAAGAGACGAGTCTCCTACTAAAAATAACACATCTGCAATAATTGTAATCTTGATGGCATGCAGAAAATACCTTAACAGATGTGGCAAAGAATTAACAAAGTTAAGTGAAACAACATAAGTTGAGGTTTTTTGTGCATTTTCATATTAACATTAAACTGCATGAATTTCACTTTGCATGTCCTGCTTAAAGGGTACATAGGGACCTTTTTACTTTATTTATTTTTTACATTTTGACCACTTTTTTAAACTTTTAAATTGCATTCCCTGCCTCAAGATAGCTTCCCATGTACTCACATGGACCTTTCAGAACTACATTTCCCATCATCCTCCTGCTCACATATGTAACTGAGATGGATTTACCAGTGAGCAGGAGCATGATGGGAAATGTAGTTCTGAGAGGTCCATGCGGATACATACACACACCTTACATAAACAGTTGTAACAACACATGGGAACATGAAACACAATAAAATTAAAAAAGGTCCTTATGTACCCTTTAACATCAGTAGCAGTTTTCTGTTATGAACCCGATTATTAATATTATTATGGTTCTTGTGTTTAGACACTAAACAGCTTTTGTTTAAAGAGTGCAAACGTGTTTTGCAATGGTGTATTTGCAAGTAACATTAATATCTCAAAACTGTCATACTTCAATTTTGACAAATGAAAAATGTTGGATTAACTGGGTCAAAGTGAACTAGACTAGTATTCACATACAGTTAAACATCGCAAATCTGAGCATCAATAAATTGGGCGGCAGTGTGGAGTAGTGGTTAGGGGCTCTGTACTCTTGTCTGGAGGGTCGTGGGTTCAATCCCCAGTTGGGGACACTGCTGCTGTACCCTTGAGCAAGGTACTTTACCTAGATTGCTCCAGTAAAAAACCCAACTGTATAAATGGGTAATTGTATGTAAAAATAATGTGATATCTTGTAACAATTGTAAGTCGCCCTGGATAAGGGTGTCTGCTAAGAAATAAATAATAATATTAATAATTTCCCAGCATGGTACTGGCACTGCAGAACACTGCCTGCCGATCTGAATCAAAGCATTCTGCAAAACACGCCCGCAGCAGGCAGAACTAACTTTGTTACTGGTATTTAATAAATTGTTCCTGTTTTCAAAGATGCTGCTCCTCTAGGCGTTTGGATTGCGATGTTTTACTGTGTTCTATAGTTTAATGTGTATCTTTTTGTAAATAACCCCAACATTTCATTTCAACCTTGTGGGATAAGCCATTACAAAGAAACATTATCAAGAATAATGTCTACATATAAGCGTGTTACTGAGTTCTGAAAATGTGCTCACATTGATTTCATTTCCTGCAAAGAGTGAAAGCGCTGTTGTAATATTTCTGTAAGTTTCAGTAGTTGGACATGTACAAAAGTAGCTGATAGCAGTTACATGGACATTAAAATCATGATATAATAATACATTGTATTGCTAGGGAACTTACAAATAAATGACCTACCTGCTTGAAAAATCATATTGTTGGATGGGAAAATGTTTATTTGCATGTAAATCATTATATTATGTGAAGAAGTTTTAGGTTACCAATAATCAGTATAATAATTAATAGTAGAAGATGCTGAACTGGAAATGCTGCCAGTCCCTCTGAGTAGATTTTCTACGGAAGGTTCCCAGCCTAGAATAAAGAAAAGGAGACTCTCACTCTCTAAACTAGGAGGGCTATCCTTGCCTGCTCTTGAGAAATGTTATTTAGCTGCAAGGCTATATTCGGTGCAATACCGGATTTTCAAAAATGTTAATGCTGGATGTACCCACATGAAACCATTTGGAAAACAATCTATTTACTCCTAACTGGTGCCAAAAAAGAGCCTCTAGAAATCATTCATATATGAACGATGATGTCATGGTGATGGTAGACGCCCATTTTAAGCCTTTTAAACAACCATTGGTTGCTTACCAAATGACTGACATCTCCAAAGGCTCCAAACAAAAGTAAAGTTCGATAGACAGAAAGCTAGATGAGTGAGTTGTTGTTTTTTTCTTTTTTTGTCTGTCAGGAGATTCGGCGATCACAAGTACAAGCTTACCAGAAATCATACTAAATCATCCAAAATGTTTATAAACCCAAAGATAAATCGACAAAATATTAACTGTAGTGAAATATTCCTAGGATAAACATCAGAGATGACTGTCCAATCAAAATGCATGTCAGTAAACCCCCAGGCCATTAGAAATATCTTTTATTATGAGGTGCAGCATTTCAGTATCTTAGGTTTCGGTAGTACACACCCGTCAAACAATTTGGTGAAAATGATTCTGATACACAAGCTGAAGGTCATGTTCTGTCAGTCAGACCTCAAACAGGTAGAATGTTCACCGGAGCGGAAGGGTTAAAAGCAGCAAGAGATGGTGCCTCCCTCCCGCATCAGCGCAGGGGTGGTAGCGGTGAGCTGAGCATAATAAAATAATTGGCCATTCCAAATTAATAATAAAAATAATTGGCAACGACTAAATTTATTTAAAAAAAAGACGTAAAGCAAAGGTCTATAGTCGTTTTTTCTCTGGAAAAAGCAGAGAAAACCATTCAATGGCTGAGTGAGACCGATAGAAGCCGAGAAAAAGGGGCAGATCTGAGCAGTACACATAGCCCCGGCACCACAGAGATAACATCCAGCGCTCAAAGAATATCACTGACATTTGCAGAGCTTTTTGAGATCTTATAATAATAAAATAATGACTTGGATCGCATTTTTGAGGAATTTGGTGATAAAACGAGTGATCAGGAGACGATTTATCAGTAGACATGACTATGAAGAGGTATGTGAAAAATAAAGCAAACACGGGGTGGGGCGGTGCTGGAGATGCAGTACTGAGTGTCCTGTTGATATGCAGAGACTTTTAAACCTGTTTTACTGTGAAAAAATACTTTTAAGCAGCGCGTCTAAAATAAACTGCGTGTGTGAAAATAAATTGGACCTGACACGCCTGAGACACACTGAATAAATGGACCGCAAAGGGTTAAACACTTCTGCCTCTGTGTTCTGGCAGGGGTAATGTCTTCAGCAAGGGCTGGTCGATATGATGTTATTGGGCACACTCTGCAGTTCAGGGGGTATGCGCATGCATACGGGGCCACAGCCAGCCTAGGTCTGTGCTCAAGCGTAAACGGGGGCTCAAATGAGAAGAATCTTTGAATCTGATCAAACCTAAGCCAGTTCAGATCTGAGTTATAAGTGTAAAAACACCAATAGAGAACTGATCGTAATACTTCATTTCATTTCTGTTTTCAGGACTGCCCTATCTTGGTGAAAGCCAAGGAACAAATATGGAGTCTGTTTACATTAAACAGGAGGTGGTTCAGGAATTGGTACCTATCTGCATTAAACAGGAGATGCCTGAACTGGAGCCTGTCCACATTAAAGAAGAGACTGAACTAGAGCCTGTCCACATTAAAGAGGAAGAGACTGAACTGGAGCCTGTCCACATTAAAGAAGAAGAGACTGAACTGGAGCCTGTCCACATTAAAGAGGAAGAGACTGAACTGGAGCCTCTCTACATTGAAGAGGAGCCTATTGGCTTGTTGCTTAAGGGTTCAGAAAACATATCACATCAATGTAGTGGATATGGGAAGAGCTTCAGTCAGTCAGGAACCCTAAAAACACACCAGCGAATTCACACTGGAGAGAAGCCATATCACTGTTTTGAATGTGGGGTGAGCTTCACTGTGTCAGGAAGCCTAAAAACACACCAGCGAATTCACACTGGAGAGAAGCCGAATCACTGTACTGAATGTGGGAAGAGCTTCGTTCAGTTAGGTGACCTAAAAAGACACCAGCGAATTCACACTGGAGAGAAGCCATATCACTGTGCTGAATGTGGGGAGAGCTTCAGACAGATTGGAAGCCTAAAAAGACACCAGCGAATTCACACTGGAGAAAAGCCTCGTCACTGCACTGAATGTGGAAAGAGCTTCAGTGAATTGGGACACCTAAAATCACACCAGCGAATTCATACTGGAGAGAAGCCATATCACTGTAATGAATGTGGGCAGAGCTTCAATCAGTTAGGAGTCCTAAAAAGACACCAGCGAATTCACACTGGAGAGAAGCCATATTACTGTACTGCATGCGGGAAGAGCTTCCGTCAGTCAGGAGACCTAAAAGCACATCAGCGAATTCACTCTGGAGAGAAGCTGTATCCCTGTACTGAATGTGGGGAACGCTTTAGTAGGTTTAGAGACCTTAAAAGACACCAGCAAATTCACACTGGAGAGAAGCCGTATCACAGTACTGAATGTGGTAAGAATTTCAGTCAGTTAGGAAGCCTACATCTACACAAGCGAAATCACACTGGAGCCAGCCTCCCTCACAATCCCTCACCTCTCCACCCTGCTTGTTTGAATGTGTGGATAGCTGTCTGATTAATGCGCTCTCTCTCTCTCTCTCTCTCTCTCTCTCTCTCTCTCTCTCTCTCTCTCTCTCTCTCTCTCTCTCTCTCTCTCTCTCTCTCTCTCTCTCTCTCTCTCTCTCTCTCTCTCTCTCTCTCTCTCTCTCTCTCTCTCTCCTCTCTCTCTCTGTGTGTAGTGAATGAAGGGGGTCCCCAGAGTGAGAGCCAGTCCTGAAGGAGACAGACCCATTCTTTCAGAATGAACTGGAGAGCCCTGGGATTCAGCTCCACTCCTGCCCCTGAATTGGAAATGAATCTCACTCATCATGCTGTGAGGTTTTAGGACAGAGTTACAGGGTCATTCTACTTAGAAGGGACACGTTGGAAATATATGCCAAGCTTTTTCTCTGAACAATTATATGTGTGACATGAACCCAACACATTAACACGAGAACCGCCAGGTTTATGCTACTACCTAGAACCGCCAGCAGTAGTCATTTTGATGGGTATATTTTAAACAGCTTTGATATGAAAATGAAACACAAACTGTCAGACACAACTCAAAAGTTTTATTTATGAACATCATATCTAACATTTGCATAGCAGAAACATTGTATTTAAATGAAAAATAAACATAAAAGCCTTTTTTTAAATTAGCGCATATAATGCATGACGTAAAAACATGAAAAACTATAATAAAATAAACATTTCAAAAGAAGATATTGTGTAAACAGCTGTAATCTGTTATATGTACATACGAAATTGTAAAAACTAAGTAATTATTTACAAAAATAACATAAAAGGCTTTATTTTCTAAATGAGTGCATATAATGCATGACGTAAAAAAATGAAAAACTAATAATAAACATTTCAAAAGAAGATATTGTGTAAACAGGTGTAAACTGCTATATGTACATACAAAATTGTGAAAACAAAGTAATTATTTACATTATCACATTAGCCTACTGCATAGCACGACTTCAAAAAATGAAAAACAATAATAAAATGAAATGTGCATTCAGGGAAACGTACTTCAAAGTAGCCCCTATATTAGCACAATCCACACAGACGTAACACTTATCAACTTGTCATGTGCATTTACCACATGCTGCTCTTTCACACTGGACACAGATATGAGAAGTTTTATTTTTATTGCATTTAGTTACCTGCCATTGTTTTCTGTTGCGTGTGTCTCTTGATGTGCACTGTATCCAGGTTGAGCTGCGTTTCCCTGCTGCTTTGCAGTTTTCTGATCAAAATGTTTCTGCCAAAGCTCCGTGGCTAGCATCATAAGAGGTCTCTCCTACTGATAGTTTCCCCGGTGCATTCATTGTACAAAACTAAGGAATTGATGGCTGCCATGTCCAGTACATTGTAAAATACAGCAACAGAAAACCAGTGATTGCTTTCACTGAGTACTACGTTTTGCGCAGACGGTGGAAACGCTCTTCTTCTTTGTTTACTGTTGCAACCAGGCTGTTTTTTAAAAAAATTTTCCAACTGTTTTGCTAATTACAGTGAAATAATCTTTGCACAGGTAGGGATAGGGGTAGGGTCCGCTGCCAACCAAAACTTGATCCCAAACGTGACAGGTTTGTTTGTCCAGCAACACCGTGCTTTTGTCAGAAACAGCTGCTTGTCCATGTAATGTTTTATGTTTAGCTTGAAACGGGCAACGCTGTTTTCAATGAAGTCGTTCCAAATTTCTGATGCCAAGGCAAATCTATCTGTAGTTGCACTCAAATCAAAACGCAAAAATAAAGATTTCTCGAAAAATTCTTGTAATAGTAATATTATAAGACAGCAGACTATATACGCTCACGTAGACAGCCAGACGGCAAGGAATTGATATGATTACAATAGAGATTTGGATAACACATATCTAGACGTCAAGAGCAATATTCTATTCAAATACATACTGCTGTAAGCTTAGTGGAGGTACAGATAACAAACTGGCTTGTATACATGTAAAAATAGCGTATTGTAGGTTATATTAACAAAAAAAGCATGTATTGAAACAAGCCGTCAAAATGACTACTTTTGGCGGTTCTAGGTAGAAGTGCTCATAACCTTTTTATTTTTGCGATGCTGCCTTTCAAACACCGTCAGGGTATTTAATACATGTATTTAGGACAAGTCAAGAACAGACAACCGCGGATCTTTAACACACGCAGAGTAATTTAAATTTTAAAAGTGAAAACCGTCAAAATGACTACCGTGGCGGTTCTAGTGTTAAACAAAGCTGCCAATAACATTTATGATATTTTTAAAATTTAATTTGAGCTATAAATGGCATTACTGTTCCAATGTCAGTGAGTACAGTATACAATACATAAGTGAATTGTTTAAAAGCACCCAAAACTAAGAATATCTTCCTGGGTGTGGCAGCAGTGTGTGCTTCATCTAGCTAGTATGGCCTCTAAGCTCTTGCACCAGTGCAGACACAAGCTGAAGCAACCTTGTGTTTTTTGTTTTTATTTTAGGTGGTGCAAACTTTGCACTGGAGCAAAAGCCGTTTTGGTTTTGCATGAATCTGAATGAATGAATCTGCTTTGCTGAGTGTTTAAATACTGAGAAACCCCAAGCTTACTGTCTACTGGAGCTCTGCTTCAGTGCAATGGGATTGAAATGCAATGTGTAGATTGTTGTATATCCAATTATTATGACAGACCACAATATTAGAGCTGTAAAAATATAATACTGTAAAACATGAAAGGTTAGCAAGAAAACAATTAACACTAATGTTACATTTGTTACAAATCTGCAGAACCTACATACTGCAACATTACCATCATTACTACATTCATAGTTTATACAGTTTGAATAATTGATCTAAACAATCTGCAGAATGAAGTTGCCTCAGACTGTTTGACAGTAACAGAGCTGGTGCTTTTGTGGAATCACCATTAGCTGCTTATTCCTTTTGGGCAAAATATGTCCTGTTTGCTTCTATTTTTATTAGTATGCTATTATTAGAGTGACGCAGGGTCTTCTGGTTTTCATTCCAATTAACATAATTGATCTAATTATTTGTTCATTTGGACATATTTCATATTTTTCAAGGTCTTTTACAGTTGATGATTTAAAAATGCACTTGATTCAAGGTACACAACCTATTAAACATTTTGAGACCTGGAGAGAAGTGTTAAATGTGTCCAATTAATAAAATCATTAGACCAATTAAGTGATTGCGAGCTCGGGTGGAACGAAACCAGAAGACACTGCGGCCCTCCAGGAACTGAGTTTGACAGCCCTGTCCTGAGGCAAGCTTTGCGATTTAGAAAGGATTTCATTGACATTGCGTTTGAGTTCCTGTACGTTTTCCAGTGTCTCTGTGTGTGGGAGCGGCCTAGGATATTGAGGTATTAATGTTAAATATGATATCTTCATAATTATGCACTACAAGGGCACATTATTATGTTTTCATTACCTCTGTATGTAAAAGGTTTGTCATTGTTTAAACTGTCAATGATTCCTGAGATACAGATCTGCAGTGGAACTGAACAAACCCAAGGGAGACACTGAAAAATACAAACTTGTCAAAGGGGGAGATGCTGCTGCAGGTTTGATAATATTGGCTTCATGAAATGAGAAATGGGATTCCCTCTGTGTCATGGAATTCCTTTGCTAGTGTATCATGATGTAAGCCCTGGAGTGTGGGCTCAGTCTTCATGAAATGAGAAATGGAATTCCTTTGCTAGTGTATCATGATGTAAGCCCTGGAGTGTGGGCTCAGTCTTCATGAAATGAGAAATGGAATTCCTTTGCTAATGTATCATGATGGAAGCCCTGGAGTGTGGGCTCAGTCTTCTCTGCTGCCTGCTTGTTCTCAGTGTGTGAGTTCAGCTGCATTTCCAGTGTCCTGAGCTGGGCTTTGAACCCACTGGGGACTCAGCTGAGAACAAGCCAGACCCACGACTCAGGGATGCAATAACAAGATTAGAAAGCTTATACGTAGAACTCTTTATTGTTTTTATTGATTTGAAAATTAGACATTTTGAAATCTGACAAATACTGTACTGGTATTATGGCTTCTGGTAGACTTTTTTTGTGATATAATTGTGTAGTTTCTTTGATTACATGAAGGTAAATAAAATATTTAAATTATGTTTTGTTTAATGGATTGGGGTGTGACTTGAAAAGCCTGAACTGTCCCAGTGTCCATGGGGTCATACTGCACATGAAAGACTCCTTTCTGAAATACACTGACAGCAGACTGTGGATCCAAACCAACATACAAATGCACCCTGTGCACTTAGACTGATAACCCTGTTTCCAGAGTCAGACAAGAGCGTTCTGGGCATCTCATTAAAGGGGATATATTTCTGTTTGATGGGTCTGCTTCATCTGTCTATGCCAAACCTTTTTTTTCATACAATTAATATAGACCATGTTCAAGTAATTGTAGCTGACACAATAATTCCACACATCTTCCTGCCTGAGTTCTGCTCAACTACCTCATGTTTTGTTCTGTGAATATTTTTAGATGTACAGTTTATGCGATCTGTCTGTGTAATACACTCTTATAATCTGTTTTCTACAGTGAGAATTGTTTTTATTTGTGTAGGATCATTATCTTTACAAGGTATAGCTCTGCTGTGACGTTATTTCAATTAGAATGCTGGTAACCATGGGTTTGTGGTATGTTGAATATGATAAAGGTGTTTTGTTAAATGAGACGTTTCTCAATGGCATAGTCTTTTTTTGTTTTGTTTAAAGCATAAAGATCGACTTCACCCATTCCCTTCTTGAACTGAAAAATAAAGATTGAAAAAAATGATAGATTCTTTCTAAAATAAACGTCAATATTAATCGTCGATTTGGCAAAAAAATAATATAAGAACATAAGAACATAAGAACATAAGAAAGTTTACAAACGAGAGGAGGCCATTCAGCCCATCTTGCTCGTTTGGTTGTTAGTAGCTTATTGATCCCAGAATCTCATCAAGCAGCTTCTTGAAGGATCCCAGGGTGTCAGCTTCAACAACATTACTGGGGAGTTGGTTCCAGACCCTCACAATTCTCTGTGTAAAAAAGTGCCTCCTATTTTCTGTTCTGAATGCCCCTTTATCTAATCTCCATTTATGACCCCTGGTCCTTTTTTCTTTTTTCAAGTCAAAGAAGTCCCCCGGGTTGACATTGTCTATACCTTTTAGGATTTTGAATGTTTGAATCAGATCGCTGCGTAGTCTTCTTTGTTCAAGACTGAATAGATTCAATTCTTTTAGCCTGTCTGCATACGACATGCCTTTTAAACCCGGGATAATTCTGGTTGCTCTTCTTTGCACTCTTTCTAGAGCAGCAATATCCTTTTTGTAACGAGGTGACCAGAACTGAACACAATATTCTAGGTGAGGTCTTACTAATGCATTGTAGAGTTTTAACATTACTTCCCTTGATTTAAATTCAACACTTCTCACAATATATCCAAGCATCTTGTTAGCCTTTTTTATAGCTTCCCCACATTGTCTAGATGGAGACATTTCTGAGTCAACATAAACTCCTAGGTCTTTTTCATAGTTCCCTTCTTCAATTTCACTATCTCCCATATGATATTTATAATGCACATTTTTATTGCCCGCATGCAATACTTTACACTTTTCTCTATTAAATGTCATTTGCCATGTGTCTGCCCAGTTCTGAATGCGGTCTAGATCATTTTGAATGACCTTTGCTGCTTCAACAGTGTCTGCCACTCCTCCTATTTTTGTGTCATCTGCAAATTTAACGAGTTTGCTTACTATATCAGAGTCTAAATCATTAATGTAGATTAGGAATAGCAGAGGACCTAATACTGATCCCTGTGGTACACCACTGGTTACCTCACTCCATTTCGAGGTTTCTCCTCTAATCAGTACTTTCTGTTTTCTACATGTTAACCACTCCCTAATCCATGTGCATGCATTTCCTTGAATCCCTACTGCGTTCAGTTTGAGAATTAATCTTTTATGCGGGACTTTGTCAAAAGCTTTCTGGAAATCTAAATAGACCATGTCGTATGCTTTGCAGTTGTCCATTTTCAATGTTGCATCCTCAAAAAAGTCAAGTAGGTTAGTTAGACATGATCTCCCTTTCCTAAAACCATGCTGGCTGTCTCCCAGGATATTGTTACCATATAGGTAATTTTCCATTTTGGATCTTATTATAGTTTCCATAAGTTTACATATAATAGAAGTCAGGCTTATTGGTCTGTAGTTACCTGGTTCAGTTTTGTCTCCCTTTTTGTGGATCGGTATTACGTTTGCTATTTTCCAGTCTGTCGGTACAACCCCTGTGTCAAGAGACTGTTGCATGATCTTGGTTAGCGGCTTGTAAATAACTTCTTTCATTTCTTTGAGTACTATTGGGAGGATCTCATCCGGCCCAGGGGATTTGTTTATTTTAAGAGCTCCTAGTCCCTTTAACACTTCTGCCTCTGTTATGCTAAAGTTATTTAAAACTGGATAGGAACAGGTCGACATGTGGGGCATGTTGTCCGTGTCCTCCTTTGTAAAAACCTGTGAAAAGTAATCATTTAATATATTTGCTATTTTTTTTTCTTCATCTATGATTTTGCCATTTGTGTCTCTTAGACATTTAACCTCCTCTTTGAATGTTCTCTTGCTGTTATAATATTGGAAAAACATTTTGGAATTGGTTTTAGCCCCCTTAGCAATATTGATTTCTATCTCTCTCTTGGCCTTTCTAACTTCCTTTTTGACTTGTGTTTGCAGTTCCAAGTACTCTTTCTGTGTGCTTTGTTTTTGGTCCCTTTTAAACGCTCTGTAAAGTGCCTTTTTTCGCTGAATATTTTTTTTAATTGATCTATTAAACCATTTTGGCCATTTTGTTTTAGATTTAGATTTGTCTACTTTTTGGATGTAATTGTTTTGTGCCTCTAGTACTACTTTTTTAAAAAACAGCCACCCTTTTTCTGTGGATGTTTCCTCTATTTTACTCCAATCTACTTCTGTTAGTCTCTGTTTCATACCTTTGTAGTTTGCTTTTCTAAAATTGTAAACCTTAGCTTTAGTCATTACTTTTGGGGTTTTAAAAAATATTTCAAATGAGACCATGTTGTGGTCTGAGTTTGCCAATGGCTCTCTGACCTCTGTTTTAGTTATTCTGTCTTCATTATTTGAAAAGACTAAATCAAGGCATGCCTCCCCTCTAGTCGGTGCCTTGACAAATTGCGTTAGGAAGCAGTCATTTGTCATTTCCACCATTTCAATTTCGTCCGTCGTGCCCCCCATTGGGTTTTCCCATTTTATATGGGGGAAGTTGAAATCCCCCATTAGTATGGCTTCTCCTTTTCTACACGCATTTCGAATGTCATTGTACAACAGATTATTTTGCTCAGCGTCTGAATTTGGCGGTCTATAGCATGCTCCTATTATTATGCCCTTTGAATTTGTGTCCATTATTCTGACCCATATTGATTCTGCATTGTTTTCTTTGTCCTGATTTAACACCTGGGCTTCAAGGCTATTTCTTATGTATAGCGCTACCCCTCCGCCTCTTCTGTCCTGCCTGTCTTTCCTATACAGTGTGTACCCACTAATATTATATTCGTCTCCATCACTCTCAGACAACCAAGTTTCTGTAACACCTATTACATCGTAGTTACTTGTTAGTGCAGTAGCTTCAAGTTCTAACATTTTGTTTCTGAGACTTCTAGCATTAAGATAAATACATTTAATAGTGGTCTTACCTGAGATGTTGCCCTTGTTTTGATGTAGTCTCCCTTCTGTTTTTTTGTTTTCTCCCCCCTTCCTTTCTAGTTTAAATGCTTCTGTACCGCCTGAAGGATCCTTACATAGTAGCAAGCCTCTGTATGTGGAATGTGTCAAAATGAAATCGACTATCAGCAAGCCTCTGTATATGGAGTGTGTCAAAATGAAATCGAATAGCAGCAAGCCTCTGTATATGGAGTGTGTCAATGAAATCAAATAGCAGCAAGCCTCTGTATGTGGAGTGTGTCAAAATGAAATCGAAAAGCAGCAAGCCTCTGTATATGGAGTGTGTCAAAATTAAATCGAATAGCAGCAAGCCTCTGTATATGGAGTGTGTCAAAATTAAATCGAATAGCAGCAAGCCTCTGTATATGGAGTGTGTCAAAATGAAATCGAATAGCAGCAAGCCTCTGTATATGGAGTGTGTCAAAATGAAATCGAATAGCAGCAAGCCTCTGTATATGGAGTGTGTCCAAATGAAATCGAATAGCAGCAAGCCTCTGTATATGGAGTGTGTCAAAATGAAATCGACTATCAGCAAGCCTCTGTATATGGAGTGTGTCCAAATGAAATCGAATAGCAGCAAGCCTCTGTATATGGAGTGTGTCAAAATGAAATCGAATAGCAGCAAGCCTCTGTATATGGAGTGTGTCCAAATGAAATCGAATAGCAGCAAGCCTCTGTATATGGAGTGTGTCCAAATGAAATCGAATAGCAGCAAGCCTCTGTATATGGAGTGTGTCAAAATGAAATCGAATAGCAGCAAGCCTCTGTATATGGAGTGTGTCCAAATGAAATCGAATAGCAGCAAGCCTCTGTATATGGAGTGTGTCAAAATGAAATCGAAAAGCAGCAAGCCTCTCTATATGGAGTGTTTCAAAATGAAATCGACTATCAGCAAGCCTCTGTATATGGAGTGTGTCAATGAAATCAAATAGCAGCAAGCCTCTGTATGTGGAATGTGTCAAAATGAAATCGACTATCAGCAAGCCTCTGTATATGGAGTGTGTCAAAATGAAATCGAAAAGCAGCAAGCCTCTCTATATGGAATGTGTCAAAATGAAATCGACTATCAGCAAGCCTTTATGTGGAGTGTGTCAAAATGAAATCGACTATCGGCAAGCCTCTGTATATGGAGTGTGTCAAAATGAAATCGAAAAGCAGCAAGCCTCTGTATATGGAGTGTGTCAAAATGAAATCGACTATCAGCAAGCCTCTGTATATGGAGTGTGTCAAAATGAAATCGACTATCAGAAAGCCTCTGTATATGGAGTGTGTCCAAATGAAATCGAATAGCAGCAAAACTCTGTATATGGAGTGTGTCCAAATGAAATCGAATAGCAGCAAGCCTCTGTATATAGAGTGTGTCCAAATGGCCATGTCAATGAGATTCTCTCCCCTTGCTGCATTGTATGTTTTGCTTATCTCAAGATTTGTCAATTCCTGATCAGGCCACGCTCAATATGGTGTGTTATTCAAGGACCCTTCACTACTTCACTGTGTGAACCCAGGGTAAAGACTTCTCTCCTCTATTGAGCTGTAACCCTATTTTGATGAACAATAAACAGGGCAATTACTATACCTTCAGTTATTTAACCTGTTGCTAAAATAAAATGAAGACACAGCCCCCCCCCCATTTGTTTCTTTTTAAAATATATTTTTGCTCTTTAGATTACAGTGCACAAATAACCATGTAATTACTGTAATTTTATGGTAATAATCCAGTAACAAGCCAAAACAGCTTCATGAGTAGATTGTATTTCCCTTGCATTCGTGCTGAAAGCTGGCTCACCGCTTTCCCGGAATCATTGACTCTGAAAAGACAGAGCCTTTCGCCTATAAAGCAGTTTAAAAATGTTTCCTTCTTTTGTCTGATATGTACGGAGAGCCGAGACTAAATATGTGACCCATATGAGAGAAAAAAAGGAAACATTTCCAGAGGCCTCCTCCATCTCCATCTGTGGAAACACAACCAACATCGTTAGTTACAACCAATCATCATTACTTACCTTCAAGAACTCACCTCTGGGACCCGGATTCAAACCGCCATCTTCAGGGAGAGGAGGCCATGTGATTAGCCCACTGCTCCACCAGCTCCTGCAGGAAAGTGTTGGTTCAAATTCTTTGAAAATAAAGCAAAGAACTCTCCTGGCTTTGAACCCAGTCCATCTCACGTCCATGGAAGAGTCTGCTTTTTCATTGCCTTATATAGGAAATTAACCAAGTCTTTGAAAATAAAGGAAGAACTCACCTGGATTTGAACCTAGTCCCCCAAGATGAACAGCACAGCACACTAGTGAGCTAGCCCACTGCACCACTTTATGACAGTCTAGCAGTCTAACCTTGTATATGAGATGAACTTCCCTTGTCAGAGATCACACACGAGTTGAAAATCATGAATCTTATTGCACAGTTTCATGTCACTGAAGAGAGCAGGGATTATCAGACACAAACCTATTACACAGCAGGGCTCTGAGGTAGATACCAGGGCTCCCAGGGTCAAAGCTATGAGTGTTAATACTCCTCATATATATATATAATAACTGTGTGGCTTCCAGAGGAACATGTGCTTTTTATATTGTGTCCCTCGTCAAGCTGTGGAATCTGAAGCTGCGCAGAAGAAATGATTCCACTTCCAGCAGGTTAACTTTGTGCAAAGTTTCCATTCTGATGTAAACTTTCATCCCCCCCAAGCACTGTACTGATGAAACAACATGAGTGCCAATCCTTCCTCCATAGGCAAAGCTAGCGCTGCTGTTCAGGGTCAGCGTGCCTCAGCACTACCAGCAAGCACTCGGGCGCTGGGGAGCAAAGCAGCACAAGAGCCTCGATGTCTTGGCTTTGCGGGACTGAAGGGAGCTCTGTGAACACTGTCCGTTTCTTTCTGCAGAGGAAACGGAAGATTATCCTGGAAAGCTACCCCTTAGAGGAAGGACAGCGTTACAATGACATAAACAGAACCAGATGTTGTATGTGGTTTTCTTTCCGAGTTAGGCCTTGAGAAAAATGGTCACCACAGTTGTTATTATTGAGGTGTACTTGCCGCTCGCAGTTTACAGGAACTGGCTCCCTCTGCTGGGGCACGGCATGCACACAGGTAAGTTTACAGGAACTGGCTCCCTCTGCTGGGGCACAGCATGCACACAGGTAAGTTTACAGGAACTGGCTCCCTCTGCTGGAGCATGGCGAGCACACAGGTAAGTTTACAGGATCTGGCTCCCTCTGATAGCTCCTGCTATCGTGGCAAACTGTATCTCAGGTAAGTAAACTGGAGTGCATTGAAACAACACGTTAGCTCCTGAAATCATGCTGAACTGTATTCCATGAAAGTAGTTGGAGTGCGCTGAAACAATACGATAGCTGCAGCAATCGTGAAACGGTGGTAACAACAGTACTAAATTCTGGTGTGTATTAAAACAATAAACAGAGTCCTAAAACTTTGTCCCGTTGTCTGTGTATTGTGTTGTCCAGTTCCACACAGTACACAATCCCAAAATAAACGTTTATAAAGCCTGTCCGACTGTCTGGGTTTTTTGTTTGCAGAGTCCTTCCCAGCACACCATAACAAAACTAAACCTGTCCCGACTCTAAACTGTATCAAATGCGACAGCCACGCCAGAACCAAAGATGGGCTCTGTGCACTATTTAATACACAGAGATTATACTCACTCTCTGCTACAGCTAAAAATAAACTGCAATGTCTTCACAACGATAAACAGTAATTCCGTAATGCACTGTAAACAACAAATAAATTATACTTGGTCTAACACAAGAAACTTACTTTTCACGAAGCGCGAAAATAACTAGAACTCTTCAGACACCTAGAAACCTTTTCACGCTGTGATTTCAGAAGACTGAGGATCTCTCTGGTGGTGTATACCCCACTGCCACCCACCACGAGTGATCTGCTGGCTTCCTTATATCACAGCAGACTCCTCCCAAAATTCATTAACCCCAGGGTTTCTGGGGAACATAGTTTTTGAAGCCAGACAGCCATTTCTTAAAGGGCCTACGCCCTATTATCACAATTATATATATATATATATATATATATATATATATATATATATATATATATATATATATATATATATATAATGTATGTTTAAGGAGCCCAAATCAATCACCAAAGCTTACTTTAGTACTCATAATAGGCAAAATGAAACTCAACACATATAAATAATTAGGTTTATTAAGGCTCACAAAAGGAAGATGAATATTAAAGTTAGAAATCACGGTACCAGAATTAGAAGTCTAGAGACAAGCAGGAGTAAACATTTGCAGTAATACAGCATTAACTGACAGCCCTATTAAGCTGTAATCTAGAGTTACTTCAAAACTTGTAGATACATTCAAATCAATGTTTAAACGGTTCAGACATTTGTAATTGTTGTTTTAAAATGCACAAAATATCACCTGTTCAGTTTAAGTCTTATCTTGTTTCAATTATTAATTAAAGTATAATTGTTTGTATTTTTAAATCTAAATGTCAGAAATGTGTAAACAGTAAGAGGCAATGCAATTTAGCAAAACCAAACGATTAAAAAAACTGTTTCCAGAATTAAAACAGTATCCAGTCAGTATTCAAAATTACAGACGCTATATATATAGCAGTGTGGAGTAGTGGTTAGGGCTCTGGACTCTTGACCGGAGGGTTGTGGGTTCAATCCCCGGTGGAGGACACTGCTGCTGTACCCATGAGCAAGGTACTTTACCTAAATTGCTCTAGTAAAAACCCAGCTGTATAAATGGGTAATTGTATGTAAAAATAATGTGATATCTTGTAACAATTGTAAGCCGCCCTGGATAAGGGCGTCTGCTAAGAAATAGATAATAATAATTATATATATATATATATATATATATATACACACATACAGTATGTGTGTAATACTGTACAGTATATGTGTTTTTGTGTATGTCTGGCTATGTAAATGTATGTGTGTACAGTACGTATGTTTATAGAACATGAAAAAAGGTAGCCAAATCGAGTTCACAAGCAACTGAAGACAGGCTTTGTCCGCCTTAATACTTTTTCAGTATTTTCATTTTCTGCTCTAAATCAATCTTCTTTCGCTTACGAACTGGTCCTGCACTCTTGCTATCACTTGGTCGCTTTCCAGTCATGATTTGAATGACATAATAGAGTGAAATAAAAGAAATACAGTATCACTGAAATAACACAATGCCGGGAGTATCCGATCGGAAACAATAAGAACACGAGACTGAGAGGCTGTGAGAGCGCAAAGCCTTCCTTTGTAGGACTTGACGTGCCTCACAGGTGATGAATAAACTGACCGCAAAGGGTTAAGAGTGATATACAAAACAGTCTTTAAGGTTTCTCTCCTCTGAATTCGCTGGTGTTTTTGAAGGGCTTGTTTAAGACGGAAACTCTTCCTACAGTCAGAGCAGACAGTTTCTTTCCTGTATGAGTTTGTAGGTGTGAAACAAGGCTGTCTGACCAACTGAAACTCTTCCCACAGTCAGAGCAGTGAAATGGTTTCGCTCCTGTGTGAACTCGCTGGTGTTCTTTTAGGCTTCCTAACTGTCTGAAACTCTTCCCACAGTCAGAGCAGCGATACGGTTTCTCTCCTGTGTGAGTTCGCTGGTGTGAAACAAGGCTGCCTGACCGACTGAAATTCTTCCCACAGTCAGAGCAGTGATACGGTTTCTCTCCTGTGTGAGTTCGCTGGTGTGAA
Organism: Acipenser ruthenus; assembly: GCF_902713425.1. Taxonomy (NCBI): domain Eukaryota; kingdom Metazoa; phylum Chordata; class Actinopteri; order Acipenseriformes; family Acipenseridae; genus Acipenser; species Acipenser ruthenus. The sequence goes on along the minus strand of NC_081231.1, from coordinate 5,210,852 downwards.
ACAAGGCTGTCTGACCGACTGAAACTCTTCCCACAGTCAGAGCAGTGATACGGTTTCTCTCCTGTGTGAATTCGCTGGTGTAAAACAAGGCTGTTTGACTGACTGAAACTCTTTCCACAGTCAGAGCAGTGATACGGTTTCTCTCCTGTATGAATTCGCTCATGTAAAACAAGGCTGTTTAACTGACTGAAACTCTTCCCACAGTCAAAGCAGTGATACGGTTTCTCTCCTGTGTGAATTCGCTGGTGTTGTTTTAGGTTTCTAAAATGATTGAAACTCTTCCCACAGTCAGAGCAGTGATATGGTTTCTCGCCTGTGTGAGTTCGCTGGGTTTTGTTTAAATGCCCTAACTGCGTTAAACCTTTCCCACAGTCAGGATATTCTCCACCGTCTGCCCTCGCTTTAGCTGCTGGACTGGAACCTGGAAAACATGAACAGAAAAGAAAGTAAGAGGGGCTGCTTGTAGGCTTAAGGTTGGTTCATAATTCAGACTCCGACATAATTTGTCGAGGGTCTCTGACCCTGTGTGACAGGTCGGAATTACGTCACACACACTCTTGCGACATGCCTATTTTTTGGAAAGTCGTACAGGCTTTTCTCATGCGTTTGCGACCTGAAATCGCATGGGGTCTGCGCTGGATGTATCGCATTCATCTGCAGTGATGTATGAATCAACTCTCAGGGCATGTGCAGGGCCGGATTAACACATAGGCAAACTAGATATACAGATAAAACTTGACTTCACTGACGTTCGAACCGAGGCATGCATCTCAAAATCAAATTGTCCTGACGGGTGTTATGCAGATTTCTGTAACCCATAGAATTGTGTATCCCCTGTGCAGATGCAGTTTCTCAAAGATCGCTGGATGTGCACGCGTGATATTTCTGTGCCTGAGCCCCACTGTGTTGTCAAGCACTGCCATGGAGTTCAACAATGGTGGAGGAGTGGATTAAAGCATATGAATTTCAGCTGTGGGGGCTTGCACTGGGTTACACCAGCTTAAAGTTAAAAACTTAGAGTAAATAGCGTTCCACATCCCCATGTGTTGCTACAACTGTTTAAATAACGTACCGCAATGCTAACATCGTGACAACTTTTTACACATAACTTTAAAGTATGTTTCAAAGGTCTTTTCAAAATGCCCACCCTAGTGCACTGATAGCGACAGGATTATTGCCAACACTGTCAGGTAACACAGCAATAGCGATCCATGGTGTGGTACGGAACAGAAAAAACAGAGCGCTTAAGGTTTTTTGTTAGGGGTGGGAATTTTGAATAAGATATTCGAATATACCAAGAATAAAAGTTTTGAATACTCAACCTCTAACTAGATGGTAACTTTACAAGTAAAGTTGTGGGGCTTTGTGGCGGAGTGTCCCGCCCCTATTTATTATTAGTTGTATTTGTTTGCGGCGCAGATAAAAGCACCGCGTCTTTTCTTATTATTTTATAATTTAAAACCCCGTGAGGATGCGTGGCTGATCAGCTACTGATTATTTAACTAGCTGACAGTCACGCATCCTTACCAAACGCGTGCAGACTGTGGCCGAAGGGTAATAAGATAATTAACAGCTAGTTAACCCCTCGGCCAGAGTATAAGAACCGGCAGCTGTGCTTGCTGCAGGGTTTGGGTGTACAGAGAGGAGGTACGGGGAGATAGAGAGGAGACAGAAAATAACAATTGCTAAAACGTGCTGGATTAGCCAGCACAACACTTACTTGTTTGTCTGTTTATTCGTTTGGCCCTCGTGCCCTTTGTTTTGTTGTTTGGTTAAATCTGTTGTTTTTGTTTATTTAGTTAATAAAAATCAGCTGAACGCCGTTGCGTTCAGTTTCACCCGCCCATCCATTGTTTTGATTCAGTTACTCCCTGGTCCGTGACGTCACCACACCTCACCACTGCAATGGTGCTATAATTTGAAATTTCTCAAAGTTCTATGACAGTTAATTCAACAGTGGGAAGTAGCCTACTGAAAACAGCTGTACCTCTTGATTGGTAGATGCCATTCCTGTTTTGATTTCATATTTGAATAGCTGAGAAGTAGAGGAAGATTCCATATACTTCCATATACTCTAACTTTTTGTCTTACTTGTTGGGAAAGTGGTCAAAGTAGCTGATTTGTGTCAAAAGTTACATCGTTTACAGTAAATAGAATGTTGGAAGTCTGGGAGTTTTTAAACAATGGGGAGCTTTAGAATGTTGAAAAAAGTCCCATTAAAGTGAATGAAGATGGACAAAAAAGGACAAAAAGCTTAAACGTTTAAAAAGTATAAAATATATCAAAAAGTTGTATACAAGCACACTATTCCAGACCGGTCTACACGTTTTAAAGCTTAAACGGTGTAAGAGGAGTAGCGTGCCGAAGAATAAGAAGAAGAAGAAGAAGCATGTCGAAGATTTAAAGTGGAGACTCTTGCTTTGCAAGCCCCACTAATTACTCATAACAATGACAGGTCCTTAGAAAGTATTAGCAGCAACCACACATAGGGACGCTGTGGCAAAGTGGGTAAGTGAGTGCAGGTGAAGGTAATGCAGCAGTGCAGAAGAAAACAGACAGGCAATTATTGTAACGCAGGTTATTATTTCCTGTTATTGGGGGTAGATCACGTCAGTAATAGGCACACCCTATTGACCAGTCTTTGCGAGGGCTCGCTAGCAAGCCCCGCCCTGGGGGAGAAATTCTAAAAGCATATAGCTGCCTGCGAGGAGGAAGTCGCTCTCTTTGGACTGAGACACAACAGAGAGCAGATCGCTAACACTGCCCATCTACTATAAGCTTGCGAGCTGTCGCTGATTCGGGACTAACACCATTCCACTGAGCCTAGGTAGGACGTGTTGTCACTAAATACCATTCTTCTGGGATTACTATAATACGCAGGAGCCAATTACCCCATTCTGGAATTCATTTAGCATACATAGAAAGGAGACCCGGCTGTCGATTTTGTATGCAATATGATTATTTAAAAATAAAACAGTAACCATTATTGACTCTGAAGAACTTTTTGTGTTGAGAAACGAACCCTTAACAAAAGTGTGGTTACATTATATCCAGGTGCAAGAAAACAGACACAATTATATCCAGGTGCAAGAAAACAGACACAATTATATCCAGGTGCAAGGGTGTGTATTGGTTTCACAATGTCCAGAGGCTGACGGCAATCAGCTGTAAATAATACTGTTGTAAAGTGATACAGTGGTGTGTATCACTTCAATTAGAATCCCCGGGTTTGACCCGAAACAAAAAGTCCCGTTCTTTTAACACCCACACGTAACACAAAACACAGACACAGTTCTTTAGTGAGTGATTTTAGTGCTCGTGGTGTGTAATACAATTTGTTGTGGTGAGGGAAGTGCTGGTGTCCGGGTTTGATGTTGGCCTGCAGCTACAGCTCCGGATAGTGTTAGTAGTCTTAGAAACAAACAAACAGTTTACTAGACAAACGAACAAACACAACACTCACGTTTTTCAGTCACTGGTTCTTTTTGGTTTGTTTCTAATCATTTACAAAGGAACAGATTACTTTCACTACGTCCTCTATTTATACCGTCCCTCATGAGCCCTTGGTTTCAGTCGAGACGCCTCACATCTCCACTGCACACAGTAAAATATGCACTGCTTGCTTGTTTCAGTCGAGACGCCTCACATCTCCACTGCACACAGTAAAGGATGCACTGCTTGCTTGTTTCAGTCGAGACGCCTCACATCCCCACTGCACACAGTAAAAGATGCACTGCTTGCTTGTTTCAGTCGAGACGCCTCACATCCCCACTGCACACAGTAAAGATGCAATGCTTGCTTGTTTCAGTCGAGACGCCTCACATCTCCGCTGCACATAGTAAAAGATGCACTGCTTGCTTGTTTCAATCGAGACGCCTCACATCCCCACTGCGCACAGTAAAAGATGCACTGCTTGCTTGTTTCAGTCGAGACGCCTCACATCCCCACTGCACACAGTAAAAGATGCACTGCTTGCTTGTTTCAGGCGAGACGCCTCACATCTCCACTGCACACAGTAAAAGATGCACTGCTTGCTTGTTTTTTGCCACATTCTGTGTTTTCTTCCAAAGTAGCAGATGGGTGCTGGCATTTTAGATGATTGAGAATGTACTTGTTGATTTACAATATGAAATGCTTGTGCAGCAGAGATTACATTGCACGGTGATCTCGTTTAACTTTTTTCAAAATACTTCCAAGCACTGTATTTTTTTTTTTTAAAGATGCTATTTTCACTGCTCATGCACTCCCTTAGCCAATAGCAGAGCTAGGTAAGGAAGAGCCCCGCCTCCTGTCAGTTATCAGTGAGGTGACAATTGAAGTGGCTGATCACTTTTAACTTGCTCCTCTGTCAAAATACCATGCCAAGCTTTTTCGGGTGTAGTTAGCTCATTTTTCCATTTGTTTTAGAAATTAACGAGTACTCGAAACTTGATCACAGTGTTTCGAGTAGTAATTTCATTTAGAATACTCGATTATTCAGACTCACCCCTGTTTTATGGATCTCTCTTCCTGCAGTGATTTAGAGTACAGATCTCAAACCTCAGTGCACTAGAGCAGACATTTCTAAAAGAGCTTTGCAACAGACTAAAGTCATGTGTTAAAAGTTGTCAGGATGTGAAGAATGAAAAGAAATGACAGGTACGTTATTTAAACAGTTGTAGCAACACGTGGGGACGTGGAACGCTATATTTTTCAGAACCCCGCTATATACTCTTTATAGTCTTTACTTTATGTGTAAAAGCAAAGTCAGTAAAGACTGACGCTGGTGAAACCGAGCCCTGGGATCAAAATCTGCCCTCAGAGTTCTCCTGTAATGTTTCGGGTCTATTTCCTCTAAAACACCCTACAATTATATATTTTTCAATAGCATTACGTTTAGGGGTGTTAATCATTTAAAATTTAAATGGTTAAACGTTAGCAAAGTGTCAAATGTTTTTAATTTTGCTTAATTGTTTAAACTTTGTCAAATGTGCAGTTCAAATATTAAGAACAGGAGGGTATCTGCAAATAACGGCTACTCAGTTTTCTTTCGTTGTCCATTTCCTACCTTTGTCACGTGACATCATTGTCACTGGATATTCACCTCGCAGTTTCCAGCATGCTTTTGCTCTCATGACTATCAATGTTATCTTTGGGAGATCTAAATAACCGAAGCGCTGTCTGGGCACATTGTGATATAAAGGGAGACTGTGCTCTGCAGAGCTTAGTTACAGAAGCAGTACAGGAACAATGTTAAAATACATGAAAATATAACTACTGGTGCTGGATCTAGTGAGGAGGAGGTGGAGCCCAGGCAAACAACAATGCAAGTGCATGGCTGGTAGTGCAGGAAACGTGATAAAACTCGGGCTGAAAACACAATACCATGGTTGATTACTGAGACGATCGCAACTGATTCAACAAGTTCATGTGTTTTGTTGATCCAGATTTGTAGTCTTGCTGGTTTGCATTAAATCCTTGAGTGTGAGTGTGCTGCTTCGTGTGCTGGTACGGCAGATCAGCGCGTTGCTAGGATACACACTTCAAGCCTTTACATTCGTCTTGGAGAAGACCAATCACAAGCAGGCCTATTGGATGCACGGCTTCTTGATTTAAAAATTAAGAAAAACACTTTCTTTTATCTATTAAATCTACCAATTACCTTTTGTTTCAAAGCACGTTGTGTTTGGATTATATGGCAATATTATAGAAAAATAAACTGAATTTAGTACAATTGTTACATTAGTCACGGTTTGAGAGATTAATTCAAACGCTTTGCTTTTGGACATAAAATGTGAACAGTACTGAAAAACCATAGTTCAGAAATTACTTTTGTTAAATACAGTATTTTAAATTATTATTACAATGTTAATCTGATGCAGACGCACGCATATTCTTTTCAGTTGTTAAATGTAAGTCCTTTGTATTTTTTGTTTTTTATATAATTGAAGTGTTCTCATTTGAATGCAAGTCGTGCCTTTTTGTTTAACTATTATGCACAACACTGTTTTAGTTATTAGAGCGTCTGTTAAAAAAAAAAAAAACTAACGTTTGTTTATTTTGAAAAATAAAACCTCAGTGCATGGATAATCATTGATAAATGTCTGTACGATACTCAAATATGAAATGAGGGTGCCGACTGCATCTCTACTTAACAGGATCAACTGCATTTTTAAGGAGAGTTGAAAAGCTGAGGTAAAACACTGAACAATCAGAAGACCTTTTTACAGACATATAGGCTATGCGATCATTTACAGAAAGCTATTTATTTAAAAAGATATAGCACTCTCAATGTTTTTACTTGAACGTTTAAACTATATATTTGTAGAAGTCTAAAAGTCTAAAATAAATGAAACGGAATCAAGCACCCCTAATAAAGCTACACATGTACAATAATATCCCTCTATTTAGACACTGAACATTTCTAATGTTATATACAGTACTTTAGTTCTTCTCCCCTTGGTATAATCGGATAGGAGTGCCAGTGTGAAAGAGGCTTATATCTGTATCTTAAGATCACCAGTAGTGAGTCCTATCCTGAACTGGTGTGAGTGGTACAGGAAAAACAAATAGCTAGTAATTTAACCCACATGCTCCCTCCCTCCCACTCTGCCACACTATCACGCAATCTAGAATGACAATGTCACAGCTACTGGGAGTCACTCACCTGCTAGACTGCATTCTGAATGTGACTGCCCGTCTTCCTTTCCACCTCCTTGCATGCTGTTGGAAGAGCCTTCCTCTCCAGCGCCTTGCTCTCTCACACAGACTCTCTCCATCTTAGGGATGTTTGGTTTGAAGTCCTCGGATTCTTCCTTCCCTGGTTCCATGTGGTCAAACTCTACTTCAGGGGGCTCCTGTTTAATATGGTTAATTTCCAGCACCTCTTCTTGTTTCACAGGAAGGGGTTCTTCTGTCTGCGGGATCTCCAATTCATTGCGCTCAGCTTTAACCTCAGAGACCTGTGGCTGACTGCTGTCACATTGCATCTCACAGAGCTCCTGTTTAATGGGGAGAGAAGCCAGCCCAGAGATCTCTGCTCTAAAGGGGACAAGTTCAGGTTCAGAGAACTCCTCTTTAATCTGGACAGATTCCATCTCCACACTGTCCATGGCAGCACACGGGATTCTGCTTAGTAACAGCTGAAAAATAAATGCATTTATTTAAATATAGTGCTACTAAGGCCATTCAAGGGACCGACAAAACCTGGCTTTAATAGCAGGGCTGGATTTACTATTGAAGGGACACAGAATTTTTTGTAATACGTTTATAATCCCAGAGGATTGTATCTGTCTAATCTCAAGACTGATGGATGAAAGTTACTATAGTTCTCTTTTCATTAAATAAGTATGTTTGGTGTTTTATAAAACATTCTCTTAAAGACTGATCAGCAAGGAGTCATTTTGTCCTCAAACCTGGTTGTTAGGAGCTTATTGTTCCTTTTAGGAGGCTGAGTGGTCCAGTGGTTAAAGAAACAGGCTTGTAACCAGGAGGTCCCCGGTTCAAATCCCAGCTCAGCCACTGACTCTGTGTGACCCTGAGCAAGTCACTTCACCTCCTTGTGCTCCGTCTTTCAGGTGAGACGTTGTTGTAAGTGACTCTGCAGCTGATGCATAGCTCACACACCGCTTTGTGATGATGGTCCACTATGAAAGGCGCTATAAAACTAAAGATTATTACTATTATTATTATTATTATTATTATTATTATTATTATAATCTGTTTCTTGAAGGATCCCAGGGTGTCGCTTCAACAACGTTACTGGGGAGTTGGCTCCAGACTCTCATGATTCTCTGTGTAAAAAAGTGCCTCCTATTTTCTCTTCCAAATAGCCCTTTATCTAATCTCCACACACATACATAATGTAATGAGATGTAAGAGAGTAAGAAGAATTAAAAATAAATAAATCCCTAGAGAATTGTGTTTATTTATTACCTTAAAATAAGTACTACATACATAAACAGTGTGTTGTCGTGGCAATTGGTGATCAAAGAAATAATAAAGTAAAATAAAACAAAATAAAATCAATAAATAATAAGGTCATCGCCTTACAGTGATGACTTTGAAGTCATAATGCAAGGCAAGTGTTATTAGGGAATGCTGTGTCGCGTTTTCAAGCGCGTCACTGAGCTGCGCTGCGAGGTTTGGAGACGCGCTTCTCTACAAGCTGCGTGTGACGTCAGAAAGACAGCAGCCACGAGCAGCCGGCGCGCGCTCCGGGTAACAGAACGAACCCCGTATTGACCCGCGAGACGCTTTCAGAACAATGAGAATCTGTCTGGAAACCCGCGAAGCTGTCAGCCCTGAAACACACAGACTGTGAATGAGAGGATGAGAAGAAAAACAAACGCGCTGACACAGACACGCCGCTTCACAAATACAACACACACACACACACAAAAACAACGCGCTCCTACCACACCACAACCCGGACCTTTCAAAATAATACAATATAACAGCGCTCTGTAGTTTATAAACACATTGTAGAGCTCCATGCAGACTCTCTCACCTCCTCTCTGCTCTCCCTCAGTGTCTGAACGGATAAAACAACGCGCTCCTACCACACTACAACCCGGACCTTTCAAAATAATACAATATAACAGCGCTCTGTAGTTTATAAACACATTGTAGAGCTCCATGCAGACTCTCTCACCTCCTCTCTGCTCTCCCTCAGTGTCTGAACGGATAAAACAACGCGCTCCTACCACACTACAACCCGGACCTTTCAAAATAATACAATATAACAGCGCTCTGTAGTTTATAAACACATTGTAGAGCTCCATGCAGACTCTCTCACCTCCTCTCTGCTCTCCCTCAGTGTCTGAACGGATAAAACAACACGCTCCTACCACACTACAACCCGGACCTTTCAAAATAATACAATATAACAGCGCTCTGTAGTTTATAAACACATTGTAGAGCTCCATGCAGACTCTCTCACCTCCTCTCTGCTCTCCCTCAGTGTCTGAACGGATAAAACAACGCGCTCCTACCACACTACAACCCGGACCTTTCAAAATAATACAATATAACAGCGCTCTGTAGTTTATAAACACATTGTAGAGCTCCATGCAGACTCTCTCACCTCCTCTCTGCTCTCCCTCAGTGTCTGAACGGATAAAACAACGCGCTCCTACCACACTACAACCCGGACCTTTCAAAATAATACAATATAACAGCGCTCTGTAGTTTATAAACACATTGTAGAGCTCCATGCAGACTCTCTCACCTCCTCTCTGCTCTCCCTCAGTGTCTGAACGGATAAAACAACGCGCTCCTACCACACTACAACCCGGACCTTTCAAAATAATACAATATAACAGCGCTCTGTAGTTTATAAACACATTGTAGAGCTCCATGCAGACTCTCTCACCTCCTCTCTGCTCTCCCTCAGTGTCTGAACGGATAAAACAACGCGCTCCTACCACACTACAACCCGGACCTTTCAAAATAATACAATATAACAGCGCTCTGTAGTTTATAAACACATTGTAGAGCTCCATGCAGACTCTCTCACCTCCTCTCTGCTCTCCCTCAGTGTCTGAACGGATAAAACAACGCGCTCCTACCACACTACAACCCGGACCTTTCAAAATAATACAATATAACAGCGCTCTGTAGTTTATAAACACATTGTAGAGCTCCATGCAGACTCTCTCACCTCCTCTCTGCTCTCCCTCAGTGTCTGAACGGATAAAACAACGCGCTCCTACCACACTACAACCCGGACCTTTCAAAATAATAATACAATATAACAGCGCTCTGTAGTTTATAAACACATTGTAGAGCTCCATGCAGACTCTCTCACCTCCTCTCTGCTCTCCCTCAGTGTCTGAACGGATAAAACAACGCGCTCCTACCACACTACAACCCGGACCTTTCAAAATAATACAATATAACAGCGCTCTGTAGTTTATAAACACATTGTAGAGCTCCATGCAGACTCTCTCACCTCCTCTCTGCTCTCCCTCAGTGTCTGAACGGGTAAAACAACGCGCTCCTACCACACTACAACCCGGACCTTTCAAAATAATACAATATAACAGCGCTCTGTAGTTTATAAACACATTGTAGAGCTCCATGCAGACTCTCTCACCTCCTCTCTGCTCTCCCTCAGTGTCTGAACGGATAAAACAACGCGCTCCTACCACACTACAACCCGGACCTTTCAAAATAATACAATATAACAGCGCTCTGTAGTTTATAAACACATTGTAGAGCTCCATGCAGACTCTCTCACCTCCTCTCTGCTCTCCCTCAGTGTCTGAACGGGTCTGTCTCCCACAGGACGAGGAATATACCAATCACAAAATACAAACCGTTCAGCGCGGTTTAACAAGTCATCTAATATGGACCGCAAAGGAAATTGTGATACCGGGGAGCTTTTAATTAAAAATAAACATCACTTTCAATTGTATCACCGTAAACGAGCTGTTTATAGCTCTAGTTTTTCCAGTGAATACAATTTTAATTCAAGTAACCCCCTCCTCCATGTCGGAGTTGGTACAATCTTTTATGAACCGGAACGCTGTGGCTGGAGGCAGCAGCGCCGATGCAGCGAGTTTTTCGCAGATATGTAATCTGTGTTTTGTACATATATTGATATTTCCCGTCCTCTTCTTCAGAACAAGATGTTTAAACACTGACGGTATATCCATGATAATGTTTTTAGAAGTGTATTAGGTTAGTTCAAGTTTGAGCGTCGTTGTCACAAACAGATCCACAATGGCGCAGGCATGCTCGCAGTTTCATAGCTTTCTCTTCGCTAGTCTTGCAGGTTCAGGGCGTGTGAACTTGTTTTTGGTAAATACAGCACAGGGTCGCAGAAAGGTCATTCTTTACGAGTAAACTTCCAGGCAGTAACCTCTGCTATTTCTACCCCATGCTTTTATTTCGTTTCTCTTAAACTGTATTATTGTCTCCTGTTCTTTATACAGGACAGTATTCCTCCCTGCTGTCCAGCGGCACAGATTGAGAATCTTCCTCAGACTGCGCTGCGAACTAAACCAGGCAACAGAGCCGCGTCCACAGCAGCAGAAGAGTCACCAGCAATGAGACACGCCAAGGAGTGCGCTGCTCTGTGAGACTCGAGGGGACGCATTATCAAAGCGCTTCCTCCAGCCTTTAATTAACTGCTATTGATTTAAAAAAGGACAAAACATCATGTTAATGTTACAACATGAAAAACTAAACACACTGAGAGCACTGAAGAGGGCTTGAAATACAGTGTATTACTCAGCTGTGTGGTTCTAGTTTTGTAAAATGAACAGGTGGTTTACCTCTTTAAAATAAATAGGAGTTAATTAAAGGCTGGAGTAAAAGCTTTGAAAAGATGTCCTGAGGTGTCTTATTGTGATTAAAAAGCGTCCCATTCCACAAGAAAAACCTGAGAGGCGTTAGAAAACTAAAGCTCTTTGAATGAAATGCTTTTTATTATATGAATAACTACCCAGTGAAGTGACAGAGCAGGTTAATAAACTAAATGTATTAAATGAATAAAGAAATCAGATCATATAGGTCAGAGAGTGAGAGGTTTGGATTAAACAGTCCAGTTACAGTATTTTTAAAATGTTTGAGTAGTTTAACTGCTTATGACTGCAAGGATTGGAAAAGTAAATATTCTCATACAATATTCTGCATTTATATTACTGCTCCCAACAGTACTTTCTGTAAAGCTGTATTTGGGTCTGTAGTTGTTGTCCCTGGTCTGTACCAAGGGTATTCATTCAGGAGAAGCAACACAAGTGAAGGTGAATAAGCAGCCTACAGAATGTGTGCATTGCAGAAAGCGTTTATTATTAAAACATGACGCAACATCTCTCAGGTTTTATTAACAACACCAATATTCTATTTGAGCGGCGTTAGCTTGTAGCCCTTCAAAAGTTACAAACGTCAAATTTGCAATGCTTCAATGTATCCAGTAGGTGGCACCAAAACACTGTTCAGCTTTTACATTGTACAGTTTAGACTGCATTGCTTGATAATGTACATTCCTCCTTGAATGAGTTCAGTAAAAAGGGGCGGGCCTAGATATTTCAAACAGAATTACTGATATTTTTGTGATACAATACACACATAAAAACAATGTGCTCCACAATATAAAGCATTCTTTAATTCTTAGTTTAAACTGCTGCATAATAAAGTGAATGTGCACAAACATCTGTGTTTAGTGTTTAAGTCTTCTAATAATTAGATTATAATGTTTAACCCATTTATCTTTTTAAATGATACCTTCAATCTTCTACTGTGCTACTAATGGGAAAATGTAAAAAAAGTTGATGGCTGATCAAAACAAAATCTTTGTTGTTTTGTGAAATGTAATTTCCTCTCATCAAAAAAATGTAACCTAAGAATCTTCCTGTTTCTTTTCTTTGTAAATCACCTCCTCACCCAGTTCATTGCTCTGTGTGTGTAATCTCCATGCCTGCAATGGTAATGACTAGACTTCAATCACCTCCTCACCCAGTTCATTGCTCTGTGTGTGTAATCTCCATGCCTGAATGGTAATGACTAGAGTTAAATCACCTCCTCACCCAGTTCATTGCTCTGTGTGTGTAATCTCCATGCCTGCAATGGTAATGACTAGAGTTAAATCACCTCCTCACCCAGTTCATTTCTCTGTGTGTGTAATCTCCATGCCTGCAATGGTAATGACTAGAGTTCAATCACCTCCTCACCCAGTTCATTGCTCTGTGTGTGTAATCTCCATGCCTGAATGGTAATGACTAGTTAAATCACCTCCTCACCCAGTTCATTGCTCTGGGTGTGTAATCTCCATGCCTGCAATGGTAATGACTAGAGTTAAATCACCTCCTCACCCAGTTCATTGCTCTGTGTGTGTAATCTCCATGCCTGCAATGGTAATGACTAGAGTTCAATCACCTCCTCACCCAGTTCATTGCTCTGTGTGTGTAATCTCCTTGCCTGCAATGGTAATGACTAGAGTTAAATCACCTCCTCACCCAGTTCATTTCTCTGTGTGTGTAATCTCCATGCCTGCAATGGTAATGACTAGAGTTCAATCACCTCCTCACCCAGTTCATTGCTCTGTGTGTGTAATCTCCATGCCTGCAATGGTAATGACTAGAGTTCAATCACCTCCTCACCCAGTTCATTGCTCTGTGTGTGTAATCTCCATGCCTGCAATGGTAATGACTAGAGTTCAATCACCTCCTCACCCAGTTCATTGCTCTGTGTGTGTAATCTCCATGCCTGCAATGGTAATGACTAGAGTTCAATCACCTCCTCACCCAGTTCATTGCTCTGTGTGTGTAATCTCCATGCCTGCAATGGTAATGACTAGAGTTCAATCACCTCCTCACCCAGTTCATTGCTCTGTGTGTGTAATCTCCATGCCTGAATGGTAATGACTAGAGTTAAATCACCTCCTCACCCAGTTCATTGCTCTGGGTGTGTAATCTCCATGCCTGCAATGGTAATGACTAGAGTTAAATCACCTCCTCACCCAGTTCATTGCTCTGTGTGTGTAATCTCCATGCCTGCAATGGTAATGACTAGAGTTCAATCACCTCCTCACCCAGTTCATTGCTCTGTGTGTGTAATCTCCATGCCTGCAATGGTAATGACTAGAGTTCAATCACCTCCTCACCCAGTTCATTGCTCTGTGTGTGTAATCTCCATGCCTGCAATGGTAATGACTAGAGTTCAATCACCTCCTCACCCAGTTCATTGCTCTGTGTGTGTAATCTCCATGCCTGCAATGGTAATGACTAGAGTTCAATCACCTCCTCACCCAGTTCATTGCTCTGTGTGTGTAATCTCCATGCCTGCAATGGTAATGACTAGAGTTCAATCACCTCCTCACCCAGTTCATTGCTCTGTGTGTGTAATCTCCATGCCTGCAATGGTAATGACTAGAGTTAATTCACCTCCTCACCCAGTTCATTGCTCTGTGTGTGTAATCTCCATGCCTGCGATGGTAATGACTAGAGTTCAATCACCTCCTCACCCAGTTCATTGCTCTGTGTGTGTAATCTCCATGCCTGCAATGGTAATGACTAGAGTTCAATCACCTCCTCACCCAGTTCATTGCTCTGTGTGTGTAATCTCCATGCCTGAATGGTAATGACTAGAGTTAAATCACCTCCTCACCCAGTTCATTGCTCTGGGTGTGTAATCTCCATGCCTGCAATGGTAATGACTAGAGTTAAATCACCTCCTCACCCAGTTCATTGCTCTGTGTGTGTAATCTCCATGCCTGCAATGGTAATGACTAGAGTTCAATCACCTCCTCACCCAGTTCATTGCTCTGTGTGTGTAATCTCCATGCCTGCAATGGTAATGACTAGAGTTCAATCACCTCCTCACCCAGTTCATTGCTCTGTGTGTGTAATCTCCATGCCTGCAATGGTAATGACTAGAGTTCAATCACCTCCTCACCCAGTTCATTGCTCTGTGTGTGTAATCTCCATGCCTGCAATGGTAATGACTAGAGTTCAATCACCTCCTCACCCAGTTCATTGCTCTGTGTGTGTAATCTCCATGCCTGCAATGGTAATGACTAGAGTTCAATCACCTCCTCACCCAGTTCATTGCTCTGTGTGTGTAATCTCCATGCCTGCAATGGTAATGACTAGAGTTAAATCACCTCCTCACCCAGTTCATCGCTCTGTGTGTGTAATCTCCATGCCTGCAATGGTAATGACTAGAGTTCAATCACCTCCTCACCCAGTTCATTGCTCTGTGTGTGTAATCTCCATGCCTGCAATGGTAATGACTAGAGTTCAATCACCTCCTCACCCAGTTCATTGCTCTGTGTGTGTAATCTCCATGCCTGCAATGGTAATGACTAGAGTTCAATCACCTCCTCACCCAGTTCATTGCTCTGTGTGTGTAATCTCCATGCCTGCAATGGTAATGACTAGAGTTCAATCACCTCCTCACCCAGTTCATTGCTCTGTGTGTGTAATCTCCATGCCTGCGATGGTAATGACTAGAGTTCAATCACCTCCTCACCCAGTTCATTGCTCTGTGTGTGTAATCTCCATGCCTGCAATGGTAATGACTAGAGTTAATTCACCTCCTCACCCAGTTCATTGCTCTGTGTGTGTAATCTCCATGCCTGCGATGGTAATGACTAGAGTTCAATCACCTCCTCACCCAGTTCATTGCTCTGTGTGTGTAATCTCCATGCCTGCAATGGTAATGACTAGAGTTCAATCACCTCCTCACCCAGTTCATTGCTCTGTGTGTGTAATCTCCATGCCTGCAATGGTAATGACTAGAGTTCAATCACCTCCTCACCCAGTTCATTGCTCTGTGTGTGTAATCTCCATGCCTGCGATGGTAATGACTAGAGTTCAATCACCTCCTCACCCAGTTCATTGCTCTGTGTGTGTAATCTCCATGCCTGCAATGGTAATGACTAGAGTTCAATCACCTCCTCACCCAGTTCATTGCTCTGTGTGTGTAATCTCCATGCCTGCAATGGTAATGACTAGAGTTCAATCACCTCCTCACCCAGTTCATTGCTCTGTGTGTGTAATCTCCATGCCTGCAATGGTAATGACTAGAGTTCAATCACCTCCTCACCCAGTTCATTGCTCTGTGTGTGTAATCTCCATGCCTGCAATGGTAATGACTAGAGTTCAATCACCTCCTCACCCAGTTCATTGCTCTGTGTGTGTAATCTCCATGCCTGCAATGGTAATGACTAGAGTTCAATCACCTCCTCACCCAGTTCATTGCTCTGTGTGTGTAATCTACATGCCTGCAATGGTAATGACTAGAGTTCAATCACCTCCTCACCCAGTTCATTGCTCTGTGTGTGTAATCTCCATGCCTGCAATGGTAATGACGAGAGTTAAATCCTAGTGGCCAGGTGTAACCGCTTTTCATTTATTTTAATTTAAAATGTATTCCGATGCTGCAGTAATTTTAATGTGCCCAGCAAAAGTCAATGTAAAGAGTGTGTAAACAGAACACACTTCTCCTTTTCTGCAGTCAGTCAGCTCTGTGTTCATTTCTGAGAAGGAAATACGTGTCTGTGGTTAGTGAGAGGAAGTGAAGGCAGGCAGGGTTTAAATTAAGCCTGAAACCTGGAATGCAGCCCTGTACCCCCTGTTAAACTGGCTGGGCAGTGAGACATGGTTCCAGTGGCAGAGAGGGGGAGCTCACAGGTAGCTCACATTACCACTGCTCATGATATCCCAGCTCCCTGGATTAAAAACCTCCAGTGATGCCAACCCAGCAGCTTCATGAGCACCAAAATAAAACATGGTGAGCGTGTTCTTTAGTGTATTGAGAGAACCAGAATCTGGGAATATGAAGAGATGTCTGTCTGTCACATTTACATTGTGCACATTCACTGGATGTAAGTCCTAGTGGGGCTTTTTCATCATACTGATAAGACTTTTGATTTTACACAGTATGTTACTAACATACTGTAGTATTGCAATGATTTCTTTATAGTGCATCACCATGCATCCACAGAGCAGGTGCAGTGTGAGTGTGTCACTGTGAGGGGGAGGGTTTGTCTAGTTCATGTAGATGTATGTCTCTAGTAGAAGTGTGTTACTAATCTAGTATTTCAATGATTTCTTTATAGTGCATCTCCATGTATCGACAGAGCAGGTGCAGTGTGAGTGTTTATGTCACAGTGTGTCACTGTGAGGGTTTGTCTAGTTCATGTAGATGTGTGTCTCTAGTAGATGTGTGTTACTAATCTAGTATTGCAATGATTTCTTTATAGTGCATCTCCATGCATCCACAGAGCAGGTGCAGTGTGAGTGTTTATGTTACAGTGTGTCACTGTGAGGGTTTGTCTAGTTCATGTAGATGTGTGTCTCTAGTAGATGTGTGTTTCTAATCTAGCATTGCAATGATTTCTTTATAGTGCATCTCCATGCATCCACAGAGCAGGTGCAGTGTGAGTGTTTATGTTACAGTGTGTCACTGTGAGGGTTTGTCTAGTTTATGTAGATGTGTGTCTCTAGTAGATGTGTGTTACTAATCTGTATTGCAATGATTTCTTTATAGTGCATCTCCATGTATCCACAGAACAGGTGCAGTGTGAGTGTTTATGTTACAATGTGTCACTGTGAGGGGGAGGGTTTGTCTAGTTCATGTAGATGTGTGTCTCTAGTAGATGTGTGTTACTAATCTAGTATTGCAATCATTTCTTTATAGTGCATCTCCATGCATCCACAGAGCAGGTGCAGTGTGAGTGTTTATGTTACAGTGTGTCACTGTGAGGGTTTGTCTAGTTCATGTAGATGTGTGTTTCTAGTAGATGTGTGTTACTAATCTAGCATTGCAATGATTTCTTTATAGTGCATCTCCATGTATCGACAGAGCAGGTGCAGTGTGAGTGTTTATGTCACAGTGTGTCACTGTGAGGGTTTGTCTAGTTCATGTAGATGTGTGTCTCTAGTAGATGTGTGTTACTAATCTAGTATTGCAATGATTTCTTTATAGTGCATCTCCATGCATCCACAGAGCAGGTGCAGTGTGAGTGTTTATGTTACAGTGTGTCACTGTGAGGGTTTGTCTAGTTCATGTAGATGTGTGTCTCTAGTAGATGTGTGTTTCTAATCTAGCATTGCAATGATTTCTTTATAGTGCATCTCCATGCATCCACAGAGCAGGTGCAGTGTGAGTGTTTATGTTACAGTGTGTCACTGTGAGGGTTTGTCTAGTTTATGTAGATGTGTGTCTCTAGTAGATGTGTGTTACTAATCTGTATTGCAATGATTTCTTTATAGTGCATCTCCATGTATCCACAGAACAGGTGCAGTGTGAGTGTTTATGTTACAATGTGTCACTGTGAGGGGGAGGGTTTGTCTAGTTCATGTAGATGTGTGTCTCTAGTAGATGTGTGTTACTAATCTAGTATTGCAATCATTTCTTTATAGTGCATCTCCATGCATCCACAGAGCAGGTGCAGTGTGAGTGTTTATGTTACAGTGTGTCACTGTGAGGGTTTGTCTAGTTCATGTAGATGTGTGTTTCTAGTAGATGTGTGTTACTAATCTAGCATTGCAATGATTTCTTTATAGTGCATCTCCATGTATCGACAGAGCAGGTGCAGTGTGAGTGTTTATGTCACAGTGTGTCACTGTGAGGGTTTGTCTAGTTCATGTAGATGTGTGTCTCTAGTAGATGTGTGTTACTAATCTAGTATTTCAATGATTTCTTTATAGTGCATCTCCATGCATCCACAGAGCAGGTGCAGTGTGAGTGTTTATGTTACAGTGTGTCACTGTGAGGGTTTGTCTAGTTCATGTAGATGTGTGTCTCTAGTAGATGTGTGTTACTAATCTAGTATTGCAATGATTTCTTTATAGTGCATCTCCATGTATCCACAGAGCAGGTGCAGTGTGAGTGTTTATGTTACAGTGTGTCACTGTGAGGGGGGGGTTTGTCTAGTTCATGTAGATGTATGTCTCTAGTAGATGTGTGTTACTAATCTAGTATTGCAATGATTTCTTTATAGTGCATCTCCATGCATCCACAGAGCAGGTGCAGTGTGAGTGTTTATGTTACAGTGTGTCACTGTGAGGGTTTGTCTAGTTCATGTAGATGTGTGTCTCTAGTAGATGTGTGTTACTAATCTAGTATTGCAATGATTTCTTTATAGTGCATCTCCATGCATCCACAGAGCAGGTGCAGTGTGAGTGTTTATGTTACAGTGTGTCACTGTGAGGGTTTGTCTAGTTCATGTAGATGTGTGTCTCTAGTAGATGTGTGTTACTAATCTGGTATTGCAATGATTTCTTTATAGTGCATCTCCATGCATCCACAGAGCAGGTGCAGTGTGAGTGTTTATGTCACAGTGTGTCACTGTGAGGGTTTGTCTAGTTCATGTAGATGTGTGTCTCTAGTAGATGTGTGTTACTAATCTAGTATTGCAATGATTTCTTTATAGTGCATCTCCATGTATCCACAGAGCAGGTGCAGTGTGAGTGTTTATGTTACAGTGTGTCACTGTGAGGGTTTGTCTAGTTCATGTAGATGTGTGTCTCTAGTAGATGTGTGTTACTAATCTAGTATTGCAATGATTTCTTTATAGTGCATCTCCATGCATCCACAGAGCAGGTGCAGTGTGAGTGTTTATGTTAGGCATTAGTATCAACGTGCAGACAAAATTTGAGAAAATGTCCCCACAAAGATAAAAAAAACGACGTCCCCACTTTGTAAAACATCTTTTTAAGAACTAAATATGCCTTCAAAATAAATAAATAAATAAATAAATAATAAATAAGTACCAAAATATTTAGTTTGTTGTTGACTTTCGCCCTTTGTGGAGTTTTGTGTGACTGGAGTTAGAAATAGTAAATGAAAATATAGTGAGAGTCAATGAGAAGCCCCCATGAATATAGGAATGTGTGTGTGTCAGTGTGTGTGTGTGCGTGTTCGTGTTCGTGTGTGTGTGTGGGGGGGAGGGGTCAGTGTGTGTGTGTGTGTGTGTCAGTGTGTGTGTGTGTGTGTGTGCGTGGCGGGGGTGTCAGTGTGTCTTTGTGTGTGTGTCTGTGTCAGCGTGTGTGTTCGAGTGTGTGTGTGTGTCTGTGTGTGTGTTCGAGTGTGTGTGTGTGTGTGTTCGAGTGTGTGTGTGTGTGTTTATTATTCCATTTGCCAGTACAAGTTTTTTCAACCTGTATTTAAAACATTTATAAGAAAATTAGAGGAGGCCTTTCAGCCCATCAGTGCTCCTCCAGTCCCTACTAGCTGGTTGATCCCAATATTTTATCAGGTCTTAAAGGATCCCAGTGATTCAGAATCAACAACATGGAAACCCATTCCATCCCCTCAGCACTGTGTGTAGAGAAGTGCTTCAATCCACTCATTTGAACAGGAAACCCATTCCATACCCTCAGCACTGTGTGTAGAGAAGTGCTTCAATCCACTCATTTGAACAGGAAACCCATTCCATCCCCTCAGCACTGTGTGTAGAGAAGTGCTTCAATCCACTCATTTGAACAGGAAACCCATTCCATCCCCTCAGCACTGTGTGTAGAGAAGTGCTTCAATCCACTCATTTGAACAGGAAACCCATTCCATCCCCTCAGCACTGTGTGTAGAGAAGTGCTTCAATCCACTCATTTGAACAGGAAACCCATTCCATCCCCTCAGCACTGTGTGTAGAGAAGTGCTTCAATCCACTCATTTGAACAGGAAACCCATTCCATCCCCTCAGCACTGTGTGTAGAGAAGTGCTTCAATCCACTCATTTGAACAGGAAACCCATTCCATCCCCTCAGCACTGTGTGTAGAGAAGTGCTTCAATCCACTCATTTGAACAGGAAACCCAATCCATCCCTTCAGCACTGTGTGTAGAGAAGTGCTTCAATCCACTCATTTGAACAGGAAACCCATTCCATCCCCTCAGCACTGTGTGTAGAGAAGTGCTTCAATCCACTCATTTGAACAGGAAACCCATTCCATCCCCGCAGCACTGTGTGTAGAGAAGTGCTTCAATCCACTCATTTGAACAGGAAACCCATTCCATCCCCTCAGCACTGTGTGTAGAGAAGTGCTTCAATCCACTCATTTGAACAGGAAACCCATTCCATCCCCTCAGCACTGTGTGTAGAGAAGTGCTTCAATCCACTCATTTGAACAGGAAACCCATTCCATCCCCTCAGCAATGTGTGTAGAGAAGTGCTTCAATCCACTCATTTGAACAGGAAACCCATTCCATCCCCTCAGCACTGTGTGTAGAGAAGAGCTTCAATCCACTCATTTGAACAGGAAACCCATTCCATCCCCTCAGCACTGTGTGTAGAGAAGTGCTTCAATCCACTCATTTGAACAGGAAACCCATTCCATCCCCTCAGCACTGTGTGTAGAGAAGTGCTTCAATCCACTCATTTGAACAGGAAACCCATTCCATCCCCTCAGCACTGTGTGTAGAGAAGTGCTTCAATCCACTCATTTGAACAGGAAACCCATTCCATCCCCTCAGGACTGTGTGTAGAGAAGTGCTTCAATCCACTCATTTGAACAGGAAACCCATTCCATCCCCTCAGCACTGTGTGTAGAGAAGTGCTTCAATCCACTCATTTGAACAGGAAACCCATTCCATCCCCTCAGCACTGTGAGTAGAGAAGTGCTTCAATCCACTCATTTGAACAGTGCTGCTTTCACCAGTTTTGATTAAAGTGTTTCTGTTTTCCAGCAGCTAGTTGGTTATCGTAATTTTAACTTCTTAAATATAATGAGGAAGTTGTTAGATGCTAAGTGTAAAAATAAATATTCCCTGAAATGAGATCACGTGGCTAATGTTCTATCAGATGACAAAAAAACAGACATATTAGAAAGAGGTTTGTGGTCATTTAATAAACAGGCACAGTGGGAGGAACCTGTAAGTTTACAGCTTAAAAAACTGTGAAGTTTCTACACTGAGCTCAGCTTTGAAAACATCTCGAGACAGAATGCAGGCTTGTGAAGTCGCTGCACTGATATGTAAGTATTATTGCTGGTGCTTTATTAAACATGCTGCTGATTATCCATCTGGTTTGGGGACAGTTAGAGTGAAAGATTCAATCGTAATTTAAATTCTATATTGAGGTGGTGTCTTATGGAAATGTCATGGTAAAAGCAGAGTGTGCAAGCCAGGTAAATGAAATAGAGTATTGTAAAGCATACCTGTGGCAGGGCTGAGGCCTGCCCTGTAGAATATGGGTTTGCTTTCATTATAAATAGGGTTTGGTGGGATTTCTTGATTTACCACTGATCACCGTGTGTTGAACCGGGATCAGATGTATATAGAAAAGGGATTCATTTCGGGGAATTCTAATCCCCTCTGGTTTTATTTAGTTTGTTCAGGGAGAAGGATCCTGCTGCGGGACCTCCCTTTCAGTGGGAGAAGCGCACAGTCCGAGCTTGGACACCTTTTGTTTATTAGCTTTGTTTTTGTACAGTGTTTTGTATTTTTGTATTGATGTACCTGTGTGTATATATCCTGCTGCTCTAGGGCTACCATCGCTGGTACTCTAGTGGCAACCACCAACCACTGCAGCTGACTGTAAATAATACAACCTGGACTCCTGAGCAGCATTTCAACTGCAAACCCTCTGGGTCAATTGCAGCGCACCAGGGATTTAAAATGCAGACTAGAAAATCCTGCATATCTGTACTAACTTAATCCTGATAGCAACACACCAGGGATTTAAAATGCAGACTAGAAAATCCTGCATCACTGTACTAACTTAATCCTGATTGCAGCACACCAGGGATTTAAAATGCAGACTGGAAAATCCTGCATATCTGTACTAACTTAATCCTGATTGCAGCATCCCAAACAGATAACCCCGGGAATTGGATTAACTGATTGGAACAAGTTAGACCGATAATGAGGACTGACCTGCAGCTTTGACCACAAAAGTGTTGCATTACCCTATAGAATTAACACATTGTGCTTCATAAAGTCAAATGAAACCTGTTAAATAATGTTACATTAATATATTAAATTACATACTGCTTTGTAGCTTTCCATATACTTAACAAAAAACGGACACATTGAAAAATGTGACATTTCGAAATCTAACATGAAACACTGTACTAGTGTTATAGACTTCCAGTAGCCTTCTGCGATATCATTTTGTAGTTTCTTTGACTACATGAAGTTGAATAAAATATCTAAATTCTGTTCATATAGTTTGTTTTTAATGATCTCAATCCTAAAAGTATAGCTGCATAAACTCATGTGATATGTGGAACTCATTGTCAGATAAATATGTAAATGGATCCCTGTACAAAAGAAAGATGCCTATTACATCAAACATATTGAAGTAAGTGTATAAATGTCACGTCTTTATGGAGCACATTTCAAACTGGCGGATCAGACTGTGCTTGCAGTTAAGCTGCCGACACTGCATGCTGCATAGATACAGAACAGTTTAATTGAGTGATAATGGACCATTAGCTGTTTATAGTTAAAGCATATTAACTGAAATTGTATTGTGTGAAACTGAAAACGGTATCAAAAGTACATGAATAAAAAGTCTATTTAAAATGTAGGGCCTATATATACTGTGTATATATATATATATATATATATTTTAGCTCAAAGAGCCAGCTGCCCAACGTATATATATATATATATATATATATATATATATATATATATATATATATATATACATACAATCTTTGACTGCCCAAATGTGACAGACATAAGAAATGTACAGAGTACAGTTTTCAGATGTACTTGTCATTTTAGAGGGAAAATGCAGCTGACTACAAAAATTAAAAATAAATAAATAAATAAATAAATAAATAAATAAAAACAAAATCAGTAAATGCTTCGGACGAGCAAGTGTACTAAGCTAGTCTTATCCTTCACAGTTCTGAGTTAATCCACTTGAACAGGATCCTCACGACTCTGATTTTACGCTGCAATCAGGATCTACCTGTGATGATTCACGTCTGGTGCGCTGCAGTCGGGATTAGAAGGTGTACTAACTTTAGTCCAATCAAGTGGACGAAACCTGTTTAATCCACTAGTGAGACACATCAAGTGGGTGAAACCTGTTTAATCCACTAGTGAGACACATCAAGTGGACGAAAACTGTTTAATCCACTAGTGAGACACATCAAGTGGGTGAAACCTGTTTATTGCACTAGTGAGACACATCAAGTGGACGAAACCTGTTTAATCCACTAGTGAGACACATCAAGTGGGTGAAACCTGTTTAATCAACTAGTGAGACACATCAAGTGGGTGAAACCTGTTTAATCCACTAGTTAGATACATCAAGTCGATGAAACCCGTTTAATCCTCTAGTGAGACACATCAAGTGGGTTCAATTTGGTACGCTGCAATCGACCCTAGGTGTCTCTCTCGCCTCTCAGCCCTGTTACAAAACCACATGATTGGTAAAGCAGGGAAGTGAAAGCAAAGTGTAGAAAACCAAGTCAATGCAGGTGAATCAAATGTATGGAAAATGCATGATACAGCACAGTAAAGGACAGGGAAGCATGCTAAAGAACAAAAACATGTGTGCAAGGACATGACACAGCATGGTAAAGGACAGGGAAGCATGCTAAAAATTAAAACATGCGTGCAAGGACATGACACAGCATGGTAAAGGACAGGGAAGCATGCTAAAGAACAAAAACATGTGTGCAAGGACATGACACAGCATGGTAAAGGACAGGGAAACATGCTAAAATTAAAAACATGCGTGCAAGGACATGACACAGCATGGTAAAGGACAGGGAAGCATGCTAAAGAACAAAAACATGTGTGCAAGGACATGACACAGCACGGTAAAGGACAGGGAAGCATGTTAAAGAACAAAAACATGTGTGCAAGGACATGACACAGCACGGTAAAGGACAGGGAAGCATGCTAAAGAACAAAAACATGTGTGCAAGGACATGACACAGCATGGTAAAGGACAGGGAAACATGCTAAAATTAAAAACATGCGTGCAAGGACATGACACAGCATGGTAAAGGACAGGGAAGCATGCTAAAGAACAAAAACATGTGTGCAAGGACATGACACAGCACGGTAAAGGACAGGGAAGCATGTTAAAGAACAAAAACATGTGTGCAAGGACATGACACAGCACGGTAAAGGACAGGGAAGCATGCTAAAGAACAAAAACATGTGTGCAAGGACATGACACAGCACGGTAAAGGACAGGGAAACATGCTAAAAATTAAAACATGCGTGCAAGGACATGACACAGCATGGTAAAGGACAGGGAAGCATGCTAAAGAACAAAAACATGTGTGCAAGGACATGACACAGCACGGTAAAGGACAGGGAAGCATGTTAAAGAACAAAAACATGTGTGCAAGGACATGACACAGCACGGTAAAGGACAGGGAAGCATGCTAAAGAACAAAAACATGTGTGCAAGGACATGACACAGCATGGTAAAGGACAGGGAAGCATGCTAAAAATTAAAACATGCGTGCAAGGACATGACACAGCATGGTAAAGGACAGGGAAGCATGCTAAAGAACAAAAACATGTGTGCAAGGACATGACACAGCATGGTAAAGGACAGGGAAGCATGCTAAAGAACAAAAACATGTGTGCAAGGACATGACACAGCATGGTAAAGGACAGGGAAGCATGCTAAAGAACAAAAACATGTGTGCAAGGACATGACACAGCATGGTAAAGGACAGGGAAACATGCTAAAGAACAAAAACATGTGTGCAAGGACATGACACAGCATGGTAAAGGACAGGGAAACATGCTAAAATTAAAAACATGCGTGCAAGGACATGACACAGCATGGTAAAGGACAGGGAAGCATGCTAAAGAACAAAAACATGTGTGCAAGGACATGACACAGCATGGTAAAGGACAGGGAAACATGCTAAAATTAAAAACATGCGTGCAAGGACATGACACAGCACGGTAAAGGACAGGGAAACATGCTAAAGAACAAAAACATGTGTGCAAGGACATGACACAGCATGGTAAAGGACAGGGAAGCATGCTAAAAATTAAAACATGCGTGCAAGGACATGACACAGCATGGTAAAGGACAGGGAAGCATGCTAAAGAACAAAAACATGTGTGCAAGGACATGACACAGCATGGTAAAGGGCAGGAAAGCATGCTAAAAATTAAAACATGCGTGCAAGGACATGACACAGCATGGTAAAGGACAGGGAAGCATGCTAAAGAACAAAAACATGTGTGCAAGGACATGACACAGCATGGTAAAGGACTGGGAAGCATGCTAAAAATTAAAAACATGTGTGCAAGGACATGACAGCACGGTAAAGGACAGGGAAGCATGCTAAAGAACAAAAACATGTGTGCAAGGACATGACACAGCATGGTAAAGGACAGGGAAGCATGCTAAAGAACAAAAACATGTGTGCAAGGACATGACACAGCATGGTAAAGGACTGGGAAGCATGCTAAAAATTAAAAACATGTGTGCAAGGACATGACAGCACGGTAAAGGACAGGGAAGCATGCTAAAAATTAAAAACATGTGTGCAAGGATTTGAAGATTACTAAACTGATTGCCACATACAATCTATTATAGGAACCTGGAAACCAGCGGGCCTGTATTTCATTCATTCAATATATATTGTTTTAAGTTTAAAATAGTGGTACAGAAAGTCCTCTCACAGTAATATATGCTGATGCTGCTGAGGCCCTTTGAACTGGTCTGAACTGTAGCTGCAGCAGCTCACTGACACTTCCTGTGAAAGTGTTAAACTGAGCACAGGAAGCGAGCACATGAGCGCTTGATTTATTCAGTGTTATTTCTTTCTTTACCAGGATGTTATCAGCTTTAGCAACATGTGTCACATTCTATTGAAGAAATATACTGTATATATATTATTGATATTTGCTTCACAGGACACAAAAAAAAAAAAATTGGGGGAGGTGGTGTTAAACAAACATTTAGCACTGCTAGGAGGTGAAACAGTACTCAATAGTACTCAAAGAAATGAAAGAAGTTATTTACAAACCGCTAACCAAGATCATGCAACAGTCTCTTGACACAGGGGTTGTACCAACAGACTGGAAAATAGCAAACGTAATATCGATCCACAAAAAGGGAGACAAAACCGAACCAGGTAACTACAGACCAAAAAGCCTGACTTCTAGTATATGTAAACTTATGGATCTATAATAAGATCCAAAATGGAAAATTACCTATATGGTAACAATATCCTGGGAGACAGCCAGCATGGTTTTAGGAAAGGGAGATCATGTTTAACTAACCTACTTGACTTTTTTGAGGATGCAACATTGAAAATGGATAACTGCAAAGCATACGACATGGTCTATTTAGATTTCCAGAAAGCTTTTGACAAAGTCCCGCATAAAAGATTAATTCTCAAACTGAACTCAGTAGGGATTCAAGGAAATGCATGCACATGGATTAGGGAGTGGTTAACGTGTAGAAAACAAAAAGTACTGATTAGAGGAGTGTCACAAAGACGGCCGGAGTGGGTGGTGTCAGACCAGAGCCAGGAAATAAATAAACAGAGAGATGTGGTTTGGTGAAGCTGGGCGCGTGATCGCGCTCAGCATTTAATAACAGAACAGAAAATAAAAGGTTTTAAACACAAAACAGGACACGGCACTTGCGCCAAAATAAATAGACAAACAAAACGTACTAAACACTTAACAAACGGTGCACGGAGAGACAAACAAACACGGTGAGTACAAACACTTCTAGATATTATTTTACTTTACTACTTTCCTCCTTCTCCTCACCCGTTCTCCACTCTCGAACACCCAACCCCGACTGCAAGAAATGTGCGTCTATATATACTGTTGTGCTGGGATTCAATTACTAATTAATTATTCACTTGAATCCCAGCACGTGAATTAATTCTGTGCAACCCCGTGCTCACATATTACATTTAACCAGCATGTGAAGTGATTTGTGCCCTCCTCGTGCCTAAATACAAATCTACCTTTTTAAATCACACGTGAAACACAGACCCGTTTATATCCCGTGTACCAATGACTATACACCAACATTAACACACGCACGCAACACATAACACATAACACACAAATACACACAGGGGCGGGGCGCATTGCCACAAGGAGAAACCTCAAAATGGAGCGAGGTAACCAGTGGTGTACCACAGGGATCAGTATTAGGTCCTCTGCTATTCCTAATCTACATTAATGATTTAGATTCTGGTATAGTAAGCAAACTCGTTAAATTTGCAGACGACACAAAAATAGGAGGAGTGGCAGACACTGTTGAAGCAGCAAAGGTCATTCAAAATGATCTAGACAGCATTCAGAACTGGGCAGACACATGGCAAATGACATTTAATAGAGAAAA
Organism: Acipenser ruthenus; assembly: GCF_902713425.1. Lineage (NCBI taxonomy): Eukaryota > Metazoa > Chordata > Actinopteri > Acipenseriformes > Acipenseridae > Acipenser > Acipenser ruthenus. Next base: position 5,183,115 of record NC_081231.1, on the reverse strand, counting down.
GTGTAAAGTACTGCACGCAGGCAATAAAAATGTGCATTATAAATATCATATGGGAGATAGTGAAATTGAAGAAGGGAACTATGAAAAAGACCTAGGAGTTTATGTTGACTCGGAAATGTCTTCATCTAGACAATGTGGGGAAGCTATAAAAAAGGCCAACAAGATGCTCGGATATATTGGGAGAAGTGTTGAATTCAAATCAAGGGAAGTAATGTTAAAACTTTACAATGCATTTGTAAGACCTCACCTAGAATACTGTGGTCAGTTCTGGTCACCTTGTTACAAAAAGGATATTGCTGCTCTAGAAAGAGTGCAAAGAAGAGCAACCAGAATTATCCCGGGTTTAAAAGGCATGTTGTATGCAGAAAGGCTAAAAGAATTGAATCTATTCAGTCTTGAACAAAGAAGACTACGCGGCGATCTGATTCAAACATTCAAAATCCTAAAAGGTATAGACAATGTCGACCCAGGGGACTTTTTTGACCTGAAAAAAGAAACAAGGACCAGGGGTCACAAATGGAGATTAGATAAAGGGGCATTTAGAACAGAAAATAGGAGACACTTTTTTATACAGAGAATTGTGAGGTTCTGGAACCAACTCCCCAGTAATGTTGTTGAAGCTGCTTGATGAGATTCTGGGATCAATAAGTTACTAATAACCAAACGAGCAAGATGGGCCGAATGGCCTCCTCTCGTTTGTAAACTTTCTTATGTTCTTATTTTCTAAATAAAAACTTTACATTAGTAAAGGCTAGTTCCCACAAGAGGAAAGGTCTGTTTTCTATGATCAAAGTATTTTTTTAAATTTCATTACCGAGTGATTGTAGGTTGGCAGTGTGTGCCCAGCCTTCTTCCTGTTACACTTATCACACCCATTATTGAATTGAATTCACAATTCAAGTCTGCTTTCTTCTCTTCACTATGAACACTGGAATCAATATGAATGCTGAACTACAGCTACAGATCTGTCAGTTTCCTAAACCCCATGCGTGTGTCCAAGTTAATGAAGGATTATTATCATGTGACATTGTCTTGCTTTGTTTTTACTCTTCCCTCACCTTTACAATCATTCACAGGGTTCTTATTGAAATGACTCAAATCTTGTGTTTGTATTATTTGGTAAGTCTGTGTTAAGGTGCTTTGACTATGAGTTCAGGAGCTGCCTGTCATATACATATTTAATATAGGCTAGATTAGACTGTCTTTATATTATTATATACACCAGCACCAAGGAGTGCACAGCAGTGTGTTATTAACAAAACAAGAGAAGGAAAACCGATCAAAAGTGTCCGATCACTAGATGGCGCTGGCTCTTACTTCTCCCTATGTTAGCACATGTTACATGTATGTATGGCAGGCACCTATAACTGATGAGCATGGTATAACAATGGTAAAAGCATTGGAAACAGCAACATGACTGTGGTGCTTTTATAAGGGTCTAGTCCCTGACTGTCTCTCTTGTGTTTTTCAGTGCTGACTGTAGTGAGCTGCTCCGGACAGTATGAAGGTAAGAGAACAGTTTACAATGTGAACACAGTTTAAAAACAGGATTTACAATTCATGGTTGAAAAGCATGAAGCTGGTTTGAGAAATGACACTTTTCATGTTAGGTGTGTGTGTTGAAAATAGGCTGTGGCAATGCAGTCACAAAGTGGAGAGACTGGTAAAGATTCTCATCCTGCTTCCTGATCATCTGTAAAAAAAACACATTTCTGAAATCATCTTTCCTTTTCTTCTGTCCAATATAACAATTTAACTTGGTTAAATAAAACAATGAATGACTCCATCAAACACCATTACAGTGCCATACTGTGCTCCACCTAGAGGCTGTGTGTGGTATTGCTGGAATGCTTTTGAATGAGAATATTACATTGGCTGACTGCTGACCAATTCAACTACATAAGTGCTTCTTGATGAATACATCCATTTGAAACAACACAGTAATGAATGTAACTCAGTTTAAATGAGTGAGAACAATTGTTAGGGTTTCCAGTGACCAGACAGGCAGTGATTTTCTCATGTTCTTTTGTAGAAGAGCTTGTATTGTTTCTAGTCTCTTAGACTTCAGTTTGGAACATGCAGATATTTCAAAGACATCACGACAGATAATGTTTCTGCTGCTTCCTGTACTTCATGTGTTGTGGTTGAACTCACATCAATGTAAAAAACAGGGGAGATGGGTTAAAAACGCTGGTTAGTATTCATTTGTTGTCTGCTTCAGTCAGAAATGACAGAAATGCACATTGAAATCCGGATTGACTGTGGTCTGTCATATTAGATATTTAAAAACGAATCCCTCTCACAGGGTAGTGAGTGCAGTGCTGCCCCCTGGTGGTGACTCAGTTGCCACTTGATACTGCAGTTCAGCTACAATTAATTGAAATATCAGAATATTTCATATATTTACAGAATAGAATCAGCACTTCTAACCATTTTTACTTTTTTATATTTGTCAGTAATTTCACCCTTCTGTTGAAATGTCATATGCTGGTGACTCCATTGATACTGCACACTAACAGTATCTCTCTCTCTCTCTCTCTCTCTCTCTCTCTCTCTCTCTCTCTCTCTCTCTCTCTCTCTCTCTCTCTGCAATAGAGATCCTAATTCTTTCATCTTCTCTGTTTCTCCAGAGCTGCCCCAGACTACACTCACCCTGGAGCCTCCATTCCCAGAGATATTCACCTGGGAGACAGTCACTCTGAGGTGTCGGGTTGAGGGGGGTTCTGCTGGCTGGAAATATCTCTGGTACAAAGACAGAGAGGACACTCCAGTGCTCCAGACTGCTGGACGCAGTATAACTGGTGACAGCTACACAATCACTGCAGTTGCTGTGTCTGACCAGGGCAAGTACTGCTGTCGAGGACAAAGAAAAAGTCGACCACGTTCCTCTCAGCTCAGTAATCCTGTGACAGTAACTGTGTCTGGTGAGTTTATTAACACAGTGATCCTGTTACACTGACTGTGTCTGGTGAGTTTATTAACACAGCGATCCTGTTACACTGGCTGTGTCTGGTGAGTTTATTAACACAGTGATCCTGTTACACTGACTGTGTCTGGTGAGTTTATTAACACAGCGATCCTGTTACACTGACTGTGTCTGGTGAGTTTATTAACACAGCGATCCTGTTACACTGACTGTGTCTGGTGAGTTTATTAACACAGTGATCCTGTTACACTGACTGTGTCTGGTGAGTTTATTAACACAGTGATCCTGTTACACTGACTGTGTCTGGTGAGTTTATTAACACAGCTGAATACAGAGCAATGCCCTCAATACAGACCCCTTATACACTGTAAGCAATATAATGTGTCTATTAATCTGTACTGCGTGATAGAACACTGTTAGAGACAGAATGTTTGGATGCCTTTTAAGAACAGTAATCTTCCCACTTATCTTAAACAGGATTACTGAATCATTAAAAATATTTACAAAAAAAAAGGTTAACAGTAATAATCCTGCTACAGTAAATTGGACTAATTGCTGCCCGAATGGAAATTTTAACCAGAGACTTCCATTATCATATTGAGAGAGATTCCTCATGAATTCCTTTCACTCAAAACACACAAGTAGAGCCTGCAATGGATCACACTGCTGCTATTCCTACTGTATCACAAGTAGAGCCTGCAATGGGTCACACTGCTGCTATTCCTACTGTATCACAAGTAGAGCCTGCAATGGGTCACACTGCTGCTATTCCTACTGTATCACAAGTAGATCCTGCAATGGATCACACTGCTGCTATTCCTACTGTATCACAAGTAGAGCCTGCAATGGGTCACACTGCTGCTATTCCTACTGTATCACAAGTAGATCCTGCAATGGATCACACTGCTGCTATTCCTACTGTATCACAAGTAGAGCCTGCAATGGGTCACACTGCTGCTATTCCTACTGTATCACAAGTAGAGCCTGCAATGGGTCACACTGCTGCTATTCCTACTGTATCACAAGTAGAGCCTGCAATGGGTCACACTGCTGCTATTCCTACTGTATCACAAGTAGAGCCTGCAATGGGTCACACTGCTGCTATTCCTACTGTATCACAAGTAGAGTCTGCAATGGGTCACACTGCTGCTATTCCTACTGTATCACAAGTAGAGCCTGCAATGGGTCACACTGCTGCTATTCCTACTGTATCACTGCAGAGATGCTGCTGGGAGGCTGGAATCTCTCTCCTAACTGATTGTAGGGGAATGTGTCCTAATTCTTTCCTGTTCTCTGTTTCAGAGGGTCATCCTCAGGCTGTCCTGACCCTGCAGCCTGCCTGGTCACAGATATTCACAGGAGAGACAGTCACCCTGAGCTGTGAGGTGGAGGGGGGCTCTGCTGACTGGAGGTTTAAACAGTACAGAGATGGACGTGAAGAGGCAGGGTGCAGTGATCAATACAGCAGGAGATATGGGGACAGCTGCACAATCAGTACAGCTCTGTATTACCACAGTGGAGTGTACTGGTGTGAGTCTGCATCAGGACAGGAGCGCAGCAATGCTGTCACCTTAACTGTGTCCACTAAGTCATTTGCATTCTAGATAATATTCAGACCCTGTTGAATAATCCTGCACTCGGATTGGCTGAGAGGGTATTGTAAGATACTTATCGGCTTGCTGATTTGAGTAAAGCTGTCTCTGGATCTCCAGTCAGTATGAATTGTTGCTGCTCACATTGCTGTTTTCAATTACCAGCTGAGCAAATGAGCATATTTACAGAGGCTTCAAATGACTGAATAGCAAACCTAGGACCATACATATTGAGAATCCCCCCCCCCCAACACAAACACACACACACACACACACACACACACACACACACACACACACACACACACCCCACCCCCCCCCACACACACCCACCCCCCCCCACACACACCCACACACCCACACACACGCACGCACGCACACACACACACCTCCTGACCTGTTTCTCAGCCCTGCTGATCTGAACTCTTTCTGTCTTTTCAGATCAATGGGTGATCCTGCAGTCTCCTCAATCCTGACCCGTCTCTCAGCCCTGCTGATCTGAACTCTTTCTGTCTTTTCAGATCAATGGGTGATCCTGCAGACTCCCCCCCAGCCTGTGTTTGAGGGAGACACTCTGACTCTGAGGTGTCGTGTCCGCACAGGTTATACAGCTTCCAGGGTTGCATTTTATAAAGATAATAAACAGTTACAGTACAGGGCTGGCACAGCGCGGAGTGTGGATCGTGTTTCAAAGAGTGACGAGGGGTCCTACAGGTGCAAAGCATGGTGGTGGAACACTGCCTCCAGGACTGAATCATGGAGTGAATCTGCAGAGGTGCGGGTGTCATTGAGAGGTAGGTTCATTCTAACAGAGAGAGTCCTCACCCCCTTCTCTGTCTGTAATGTCTCACAGATACATTCACACTGGAGTCTATTCCAGCTGTGTTAATGTTCTCACCACAACTCAGGTGCTGAAGTAACAGGTCCTAGCAAAGTTTTCTGATATGAAAGCTCTTCCTGGTCTGAGTCACTCTCATACTCTGAGTAGTGTAGAAGCTGTAATAATGCAGAAAGAGGCCACACCAAAGAGTGCTTATTAAACTTTTCAAGTCCTAACTACTCAACTGGACGGCTAAGCGGTTTATCAGCAACAAAACACCTGTACTTTACAAGCATTAAACACAGTGCCTTCTCTTCAGGTTCCCACACAGGTCTCTCTCCCCAGGCCTTAGCCTTCACACAGACAAGAGACCCAACTTTTGACCTGCTTATATACACCTGCCTTACCTGCAGACAGGTGTCCCTAATTACATTAATAAAACAGTGAACCCCTTGAACCCACCTTCCCCAGTGTGCAGGGCCTCTGCCTATCACAGTTGTCATGAGTTATGATTGACCCCCTTGAACCGACCTTCCCCAGTGTGCAGGGCCTCTGCCTATCACAGTTGTCATGAGTTATGATTGACCCCCTTGAACCCGCCTTCCCCAGTGTGCAGGGCCTCTGCCTGTCACAGTTGTCATGAGTTATGATTGAACCCCTTGAACCCTCCTTCCCCAGTGTGCAGGGCCTCTGCCTGTCACAGTTGTCATGAGTTATGATTGAACCCCTTGAACCCGCCTTCCCCAGTGTGCAGGGCCTCTGCCTGTCACAGTTGTCATGAGTTATGATTGAACCCCTTGAACCCACCTTCCCCAGTGTGCAGGGCTGCCTGTCACAGTTGTCATGAGTTATGCTCAAGCCCTATTTCCTCTCCAAATGTATTTCTAATTGATAGTGGTAGTAATAGAATGTGTATTGTCATTGCAAACTGTATCTTTAATCATGTGTAACCCCTCCCTAGACAGGGGGGTACAGATTGGATATAAGAAACTGTTTCTATACATTATTACACTGCAGATTATACCACAGAAGAGATTCTGCCCAAATGAAATAGTTTTAAATAGAATACATACCTGTTCACTTTACTGTGACACACACACAGCATGAAACAGAATACCCAAGAAAGACACAAAGTATTTAAGTCATGTGAGTTATATTATTATACTAAAAATCACAGCAGCAAAGTATCATTATTATTATTAATTTCTTAGCAGACACCCTTATCCAGGGCGATTTACAATTGTTACAAGATAACACATTATTTATATCACATACAATTACCCATTTATACAGTTGGGTTTTTACTAGAGCAATCTAGGTAAAGTACCTTGCTCAAGGGTACAGCAGCAGTGTCCCCCACCTGGGATTGAACCCACGACCCTCCGGTCGAGCCCTACCCACTACTCCACACTGCTCCACATTCAGAGTGATAATGAGTCATAATTTTAAACGCCACACAGGAGCAGCAACACAGTGAATCAGAACCATTGACGTCAGTAAAAACACAGTGATATGCTGCTGGAGTGCCTTCAATACAATCACGTATTAGATTCACCTGCTTTATTAGGAGGGTGTGTCAGAGGCATGCGGTCAAGGGAATTGCAAGCTGTGCGCTCCTGCACACTTTTATTATTTACAAACAAACCAAAATCAAAAGACTGGAACAAATAAACAAACAAAGCCCTACAAACACTTCAAAATAAACAAACCAGCACCCCAAAGCTTTCCCGTGTAGAATGCTTTATGCTTCTTACTGGCACTCTGCACTCTGCCAAACATTCCCATTACAATAAAAGAGGGGCCTGTGATAATGTCAGTAAAGGTAATAAGAAGATGGGGTTAAAAACGCTGCTTAGTATTCATTTGCTCTCTACTTCAGTCAGAAATGACAGAAATGCACATTGAAATCCGGATTGACCGTGGTCTGTCATATTATATGTTTAAGAAATGAATCCCTCTCACAGAGTACTGAGTGTTGGAATACTGTAATAATAATAATAGATAGATTCTATTGTATTTCCTAGTGGAACAATATAGGATAAAAACAGGAGAGGGAGAGGAGTGCTGAGTGCTGCCTGATCTTCTCTCATCTTCTGTCTCTACAGAACGACCCCAGGCTGTCCTGACCAGGGAGCCTGCATGGACACAGATATACGAATCAGAGAGAGTGACACTGAGATGTCAGGTTCAGGGGGGTTACACTGATTGGAGATTCACATGGTACAAAGCTGGGAGGAATGCTCCAGTAACCCAGGATTACTACAGCAGGATAGATGGTGACAGATACACAATTAGCTCTGCTACTAGAGACCACAGTGGGGAATATACCTGTAAAGGTGAAAGGAGAGGTAACCCATCATACTCTAAAACAAGCGATGCTCTTACACTGAGAGTATCAGGTAAGTCATTTCAAACACTCTGAATTCTAACATTCTGATCCTCTCCTCTATTGTAGACTCCAGACGGGGCTCTCTGTCTCCCGACTGCCTTCCTACCTGAGTGCTGTCTGCCCTGCCTCCTCTCTTTCTCCCTGCATTTGTACCACAAACACACTGAGAGAGTTCCTCTATTTACACTGCTCCTCCACCCTTCTCTCCTTCTCATCGGTGTCAGTGCTGTCTGCCCTGCCTCCTCTCTTTCTCCCTGCATTTGTACCACAAACACACTGAGAGAGTTCCTCTATTTACACTGCTCCTCCACCCTTCTCTCCTTCTCATCGGTGTCAGTGCTGTCTGCCCCTCCATTCCATTCCTGTCACCTTCACACACTGAGAGGATTCCTCAATCTACACTGAACTGTTCCTGCCTTCTCATCAGTGACACTGAGTACCCCCTCTCTGTCTGCCTCTATCCTTTCACAAGCACACACTGTGAAGGTATTCATGTCCCTCTGGGATACACATGCTCATCTAAAGTAGCTACATCATAACAAGTGGTTTTAAAAGCACAAGTACAGTTATTTGGCTGATTATTTACTGCGCTTTAATTAATTTCATTTTAAAAAGCAAATTCCTGTTTATCATTAAATGCCTCTTTCTCTCTCTGTTTCCTTAGAGCTGTTCAGCACACCCACTCTGACAGTGCTACCTGGTGCCTCAGTGTGGGAGGGAGAGGCTGTGACTCTGCAGTGTGGGGCTCACATAAATAAACAGGGCACACAGCTGCAGTACCGCTATAGCAAAGACAATGGGACTGTGAGAGGAGCGGGATCACAGGATCAGCACTCAATCCCAGCGGCAGGGCTGAGAGACACAGGGAGATACCAGTGTGAGGTGGAGGCAGCAGGGACGGGGCTGAAGAAAAGGAGTGCTTCTGTGTCACTGACTGTGAGAGGTGAGTTCAGTCTTCTCTTTAAGAGATCTTAATGGACTTCAGTGTTCCCCGCTGTAAATAAGTACAAAAAAAATGTATTTTCTTACTCCTGTTTGCAATAGGATGGCCATCTGGCTCCAGATTTACCAGACGCTTTGAGACAGAATGGATTTTCAGAATTCCCCTTAAACTGAAAGTAATTGATGTATAAATTAGCTAGGTCTTTGCTGAGATTAGTCCTGTGGTGGAATTGTTATGCGTAGCAAACAAGTCACACTGATCAGCTGCTTCCCATCAGATCTATAATGATTAGCTGTGGATGAATAGATGAGAAACGGGAGGATGCTTTGCTTGGGAGAGTATTTGCATATTATTGGCGATTGATTATCGACAAACAGAAAATAAATAGCAGTGGCAGTGTGGAAATGACAAAAGAACAATACGATTCGAAAATAAATCAAAGCAAAGTGTTATTAAACAATTACAGGAAAAGTGAACAAACAAAAGAAAATCCTGCCTCGCTTCTCTGTTAGTACGGGACAGCTTCACACACAATTTCTTAAAACAATCCCTTTTTTTAAGTATACACTGATTGATTGATTGATTGATTGATTGATTGATCGATTTTCCAGCATATGTAGCAACTCCTAACTCCTTTGTTGACCTTGTTCCCTTGAGGTTTAACTATTCAGCTAATTAACAACTATCAACGATTAAATAAAACAAATGTTCTCAGTGGTTTGTTAATTGTATCTTATTATATAATTAACACAGGTAAGTATCTTTCTAATGTGGTGATGACCTCTAGTGGTTCACTACCGTAATTGCACCCCATTGGAGTCCCCAGACATCAACACCGACATAAATCATTGGAAAACGATCCTTCTAATACAGACTGATATACTACCCATGTATACTCTCCCACACTATGTGATGTTATATAGAACACTGTGACAAAGCATATCTATTTACAGTAAATGTCAATTTTAAAAATAATAATCTCATTGCTCATTTTTCAATACCAAGAAAAAAAAAAATGTATTGAATGATTTTAGAGTGTGGTTTAAACTCATGACTAACACTGTTGTAAGTGAGGACTCAACTCATTATGCTTCATAGCAGTGTTTGAATGACTTGCAGATTATCAATGCAGATATATCTAAGGGTTTAGAACATAGGGAGGGGAGGGGGCAGGATGCTGTGAGATGTTTCAATGGTGTGTTTATAGCTTGTATCTGTCTTGACTGAAACATTTGGTGTTACCTTTACAAGCAAAACAATAAGGAGCCTCTGTACTCCAGCACTGCCTCTGTCTCTCTAAGGAGCCTCTATACTCCAGCGCTGCCTCTGTCTCTCTAAGGAGCCTCTATACTCCAGCACTGCCTCTGTCTCTCTAAGGAGCCTCTATACTCCAGCACTGCCTCTCTCTCTCTAAGGAGCCTCTATACTCCAGCACTGCCTCTGTCTCTCTAAGCAGCAGGGGGCTCTGAGGGAATCCCACTCTATGGAAGACGCTGGTTCTGATTGATTTGAATATCTTGGTCAGACAGCTTCACAAATCACTCACCTGTCTTCATGTCATCTTTTCGTAGCTCTGTTCTCCAGGGTGACTCTGACAGCATCTCCAGGAGCCACAGTGAAGGAGGGAGAGGCTCTTAACCTGACCTGTGAGGCAGCAGTGAACAAAACCCCCCGCCCTGAACTCCACTACACCATTGTGAGAGACGGGGAGCCTGTGACTAACAGCACTGACTCTGCACTGTACAGCATAGCCAGCACTGAGAAGAGCCACACTGGGAGCTACACGTGTGCTGTGGAGTCACAGGGAGTGAAGAAGAGCAGCCAGGAGCTACACATTGAAGTGCAAAGTAAGAACACAATCTATGTACAGGGATAGCACTGACAGAGAGCATAGAACTGCACTGCCATTAATTACCAGCAGTGTGTAATTGAGTTACACCATTGTGTTGTCACAATATATAAAATAATGAACTGTGAGTGTTTCTGTGATCTGTTAGTCTATTCAGTGTTGTAGTGTGTGTGTGCAGGGGCTGCCTGGTTAATATTAAACTTACAAGAAATTAAAGCATTGATTTGATCAACCTGCTCCCTGTCTTGATAAGATACAGTTGGATTTTAGGAGCTGTGGAATCACCCTGCATTGCATCAGCCATGGCATTCTTTGGTTCTGTAACATTCTATTAAAAACCCAGCTGTGTCTTATTGTGAATGGGTGAGGTTTATCAAACCAACCCCAGTCCTTAGAGTGGCAGAGTGGCTGCTTCTTCATTGCAGCTCTTGAAGCAGCATGATCAGGAGTAACTCATGTACATAACAGTTCCAGTCCCATTGTGCAGAATCAGCCCTGTCAGTCAAGGTGTATGGAGCTCACTAGCACACACTGATCCTGTACCTTCCTCCCCCAGCGTCCTGGCACAGCGCTGCTGCTGCTGCTGGCTTCAGTGTCGGCTTCTTTGTGATTCTTCTCATTGTGTTCACTCTGCTTCTCCTCTATCACAAGATCAGAGGTGAGACTCCAGTGTTTTATTACATGTTTCACTTGTCCTGTCACAGCTCATACTCTGGCTTCTTCCTTCTTCCTCTTGTGAAAAATAACTACCATCATATTTTGAGAAGCCTGTTTTTAAAGATAATGCATTTTAAAAATAAACATTTTCTAATTGTATATGCACAGCTAATAATCCCATGATATTTAGCATGTTTGTACACTTACAGTACATAAACAAGCTGAAACAGTGTTATTCATTTGCAGGTTTCCCGTGTATCACCGGTGGTAAGAGGAGGTAAGTCAGCACAAGTATGTGTACAGACAGGATCCTCGTCCACTACAGCACTGACAAGCATTTCTCATGACTCGAGGGTTCAATCCCAGCTTCTCTTCCACCTTCACAAACACTTCTTTATTCTGGTAATGGGGTCCATGACTAGCAGTAGTGTCCCTCGACCCCTCAGCACAACACAGACTGGACAGGAAATGACACGTCTGGGTAGAATACAAACACAAGAGAATCAATCACAGAAGCATCCATTATAACACACAGGGAAGGTTCAAACTAAATGGGTGCTGCTGGTAGCCATGGAGACAGTATTATGGGAATGAGGAAGCTCAAGAGTGCAGCAGAAATGACAAGTTAAAGCTCTTTACCAGCTCATAGCACAGAAACAATACAAATCTTCAGCAGTGGCTCTCAGCACTACTCAGAACAATACAAACATCATAGCAATCTAAAAGCAATTTAAACTGTTACAATTGTATCTGAAGCTATTTGCCATTTAACAATATTGTAAGTATTTTTAATAATTTGGTGATACAAAAAAATCATGCTTGTCTTCAGTGACACATGGAGAGGAGGGGAGTGTGGAATCATTACTGAAGTGAAACTGATCAAGCCTGGTGTATCTCACTACTGTCACAGGGAACGCTCGGATCAGAACCAGGACCAAGCAGCAGGGGGAGTAGAGCTCTCCAGCCAAGCACAGCAACCTGGTGAGTTACTGACACACAGAGGAGACACCAACACATTATTCACACACAATAATAACAGTGAAGTTAGGAATCGACATTCATTTCTAAAATTGCATGAAACCAACACTGAAGATAATATATTTTTTTTAAATGTCCCTCCAGATTCTGAAGACATCGTTTACAGTGAGATTGACACCAGCAAACACAACAATACAAAGAAAGGTAAGAATCTCTGTAAATTGTGTCTCTGAATTACCAAGCTGAACATCCCTTTCACACTTCCCTAAACGATCAGTGATTGTAACCCATGACAGGTGTGAGTGTCTTCTGCTTGTTTTCTATATCAATTCACATGTCCAGCTGCCCCTGGCTCTAATGGTGTAAGAGTGTCTCCTCTGAGCTCTTTGGTGAGCAAGAGGACTGCGGAGCTGAGCTGCTCTGAAACCAGAAGACCCCCCGCAGTCTGTGGGGAACCCCTGAACACCAAGGGGGGCCCTGTCTGCTAAAACACTGGGAGCTGTTGATCCAATGGGTTTACTGTCCTGTTTGTATTAACAGTGTGTTTATTTTACCAGTCAAACCTGCTGAGACTGACACTGTGTACTCAGCTGTGAAAATAAGTGCAGGTAAGAATCTCTTAAAGCTCTTTCCATTGCATCTATCTCTCTCTCTCTCTCTCTCTCTCTCTCTCTCTCTCTCTCTCTCTCTCTCTCTCTCTCTCTCTCTCTCTCCTCTCTCTCTCTCTCCCTCTCTCTCTCTCTCTCTCTCTCTCTCTCATGATAGATCTGAGATACAGAACCTCATTTGCTCTGTGTGGTATTTCTTGCATCCACTAGGGGCAGTGTGATGCAGGAGAACACATTCTCTGTTACACACGGCTCTGAATTTAGGATTTAGACATGACTATGAGAGCTCTATTGAGGACACACAGTTTTAAAATTCACCAGGATAGAACATAAAATTATTCAAAGTAATTCTAAATAAGAAAAATAGATTAGATTAGAAAAGATAACACTCACTAAGATGGTCCTTAAATTCCATAATATAATATTAAAACAACATTATGTGTTAATCTTGAACTCATGAAAGCAAGGGAATGCCACAGCACACATAACTAAGATGAATCCAGGTCATGCTTTAACATTGATACTGACACACTGTGATATCATTATACACTGTGACCAGGGATATTCAACCTACACAGTGGAACATCTTATCCAACTTTAACTGCAGACACTCCATCAAAAACTATAAGAAACTCAAGCAAGCAGGGAATGTCTTCATCAGTGTTATAACAAGCACCTGGAAATGACTGCACTTCTTTTATGAATGTAACTCTCTTTCACTCAATAGCCGGTCTGTATCCCCCCAGCAGCTAACAGCCCTGAGGTATTGTAATCTAATCTGTAGGCACTGCTGGAGAGTATCTAGAACCCCTCCTCTCTGTGTCTCCTCCCTCTATTAATCAGGGTGCATTTCACAGGCAAACCCACAGCAGCTAACAGCCTGAGGTATTGTAATCTAAACTGTAAGCACTGCTGGAGAGTATCTAGAACCCCTCCTCTCTGTGTCTCCTCCCTCTATTAATCAGGGTGCATTTCACAGGCAAACCCACAGCAGCTAACAGCCTGAGGTATTGTAATCTAAACTGTAAGCACTGCTGGAGAGTATCTAGAACCCCTCCTCTCTGTGTCTCCTCTCTCTATTAATCAGGGTGCATTTCACAGGCAAACCCACAGCACTAACAGCCCTGAGGTATTGTAATCTAAACTGTAAGCAGTGCTGGAGAGTATCTAGAACCCCTCCTCTCTGTGTCTCCTCCCTCTATTAATCAGGGTGCATTTCACAGGCAAACCCACAGCAGCTAACAGCCCTGAGGTATTGTAATCTAAACTGTAAGCAGTGCTGGAGAGTATCTAGAACCCCTCCTCTCTGTGTCTCCTCCCTCTATTAATCAGGGTGCATTTCACAGGCAAACCCACTGCAGATAATGCAGAGGCCATGTATGCCACAGTCCTCCCAATGAAGAAAAGGAAGGTAAGCTTTACTTTATTGACTTTTTTCATCCCTCCCTCCCAGTCCCTCTTCTCTAAGTACCAGGGACAGTCTCCCTCCCGTTCTCCCAGTCCCTAAACTAACCATCGAGCCAATCTCCCTCCCTCTAGGTCCTTCAGCTCTGACCACTAGAGCCAGCCTCCCTCCCTCCCAGTCCCTCACCTCTCCACCTTCCCTCCCACCCAGTCCCTCACCTCTCCACCCTGCTTGTTTGAGTGTGTGGAGAGCTGACTGATTCCTTGTCTCGCTCCCTCACCCTGCAGTAAATGAAGGGGTTCTCCAGGAGTGAGAGCCAGCCTGAATCCAGAGACACTGAGAAGGGGAGCGTGTCAAACTGAAGGAGGCAGACCCATTCTTTCAGAATGAACTGGAGAGCCCTGGGATTCCGCTCCACTCCTGCCCCTGAATTGGAAATGAATCTCACTCATCATGCTGTGAGGATTTAGGACTGAGTACTCAGAATGTTTTCCTAGGTGTGGCAGCAATGTGTGCTTCATCTAACTAGAATGGCCTCTAAGCTATTGCACAGTGCAGACACACGCTGAAACTGTCTTAGGAATTTCTTAATTGTTTGTTTTATTTCAAGTGGAGCAAATACTGTTTTTGTTTTGAATTAATTTGTAGTAGTTAATCTGCTTTGCTGAGAAACTCCAAGCTTCTTGTTGTATACTGGAGTCCTGCTTCAGTGCAATGGGATTGAAGTACAATTTCGATCAGTGTGTGATTGCTGTATGACAGCCCCACAATGACAGAGCTATATACTGTAAAACAAAAGCAATTCACTCATTTTCCATTCATGCCAAAACATCTCCAAAATTACTATAACACTGTAGTTTATACAGTATATGTGTACTTTATGGACACAAACATTAGTCATTGTAAATATTTCATGGAATTCCTTTGCTAGTGTATCATGATGTAAGCCCTGGAGTGTGGGCTCAGTCTTCTCTGCTGTCTGCTTGTTCTCAGTGTGTGAGTTCAGCTGCATTTCCACTGTCCTGAGCTGGGCTTTGAACCCACATGTAGTATTGCTTTGATTGTTTTTTTCATGAATTTATTAAGACATAGAATCTCTTTGCATTGTGTTGCAATGCAGACATTTTCAGTTTACATATTAAAAAACACAGCTAAGTCTATTAGCAATAGACAACATATAAATAGCCACTGCCACTAAAATAGAATGTTTAATGCTTAATAGATTTTTGTATCAATTGCATTCTATAAAAAAGTGTATATCATGCTATTAAACGGTAACAACTTAACACATTTCACTATTCAGAAGCCAAAAATAAACTTTGCATAGATTTTACACTTAACTGTATTGTTTCTGTATTGCTCTGCTCCACTATGTGTCCTGCCTCTCTAGGAGATGAAGTCTTTTAATCCAGAATACATGCACCTTTAAATTCTATCAGCAGCAGTGGATTCTCAAACAGTTTTGGTCTGTATAGGTATTTAATGCACAGGGCAATGGTGAAATCAACAATCAATATTCATATTTATTTTAAAACATTAAGGACACAGGAAATGACTTAAGTGTTTCCTGTGTCCTTTTTTTCTCTTTTAATGTTGCAATGAACACACATGAGACAGGAAATGCTTTGTAATGTTGCAATGATCAAACAATACAGGAGATGCTTTGTAATGTTGCAATGAGCACATGATACAGGAGTGCTTTGTAATGTTGCAATGAACACACAATACAGGAGATGCTTTGTAATGTTGCAATGATCAAACAATACAGGAGATGCTTTGTAATGTTGCAATGATCAAACAATACAGGAGATGCTTTGTAATGTTGCAATGAACACACAATACAGGAGATGCTTTGTAATGTTGCAATGTGCACACAATACAGGAGATGCTTTGTAATGTTGCAATGATCAAACAATACAGGAGATGCTTTGTAATGTTGCAATGAACACACACGATACAGGAGATGCTTTGTAATGTTGCAATGATCAAACAATACAGGAGATGCTTTGTAATGTTGCAATGAACACACACGATACAGGAGATGCTTTGTAATGTTGCAATGATCAAACAATACAGGAGATGCTTTGTAATGTTGCAATGAACACACATGATACAGGAGATGCTTTGTAATGTTGCAATGATCAAACAATACAGGAGATGCTTTGTAATGTTGCAATGAACACACATGATACAGGAGATGCTTTGTAATGTTGCAATGATCAAACAATACAGGAGATGCTTTGTAATGTTTCAATGAACACACACGATACAGGAGATGCTTTGTAATGTTGCAATGAACACACACGATACAGGAGATGCTTTGTAATGTTGCAATGAACACACACGATACAGAAGATGCTTTGTAATGTTGCAATGAACACACACAATACAGGAAATGCTTTGTAATGTTGCAATGATCAAACAATACAGGAGATGCTTTGTAATGTTGCAA
The DNA here is from genome assembly GCF_902713425.1 of Acipenser ruthenus. Lineage (NCBI taxonomy): Eukaryota > Metazoa > Chordata > Actinopteri > Acipenseriformes > Acipenseridae > Acipenser > Acipenser ruthenus. Next base: position 5,166,496 of record NC_081231.1, on the reverse strand, counting down.
TGAACACACATGATACAGGAGATGCTTTGTACTGTTGCAATGAACACACACGATACAGGAGATGCTTTGTAATGTTGCAATGAACACACAATACAGGAGATGCTTTGTAATGTTGCAATGAACACACACGATACAGGAGATGCTTTGTAATGTTGCAATGATCAAACAATACAGGAGATGCTTTGTAATGTTGCAATGAGCACACAATACAGGAGATGCTTTGTAATGTTGCAATGAACACACACGATACAGGAGATGCTTTGTAATGTTGCAATGATCAAACAATACAGGAGATGCTTTGTAATGTTGCAATGAGAACACAATACAGGAGATGCTTTGTAATGTTTCAATGAACACACACGATACAGGAGATGCTTTGTAATGTTGCAATGAGCACACACGATACAGGAGATGCTTTGTAATGTTGCAATGAACACACACGATACAGGAGATGCTTTGTAATGTTGCAATGATCAAACAATACAGGAGATGCTTTGTAATGTTGCAATGATCAAACAATACAGGAGATGCTTTGTAATGTTGCAATGAACACACACGATAGAGGAGATGCTTTGTAATGTTGCAATGAACACACACGATACAGGAGATGCTTTGTAATGTTGCAATGAACACACACGATACAGGAGATGCTTTGTAATGTTGCAATGAACACACACGATACAGGAGTGCTTTGTAATGTTGCAATGAACACACACGATACAGGAGATGCTTTGTAATGTTGCAATGAACACACAATACAGGAGTGCTTTGTAATGTTGCAATGATCAAACAATACAGGAGATGCTTTGTAATGTTGCAATGAGCACACACAATACAGGAGATGCTTTGTAATGTTGCAATGAACACACACGATACAGGAGATGCTTTGTAATGTTGCAATGAACACACACGATACAGGAGATGCTTTGTAATGTTGCAATGAACACACACGATACAGGAGATGCTTTGTAATGTTGCAATGAACACACACGATACAGGAGTGCTTTGTAATGTTGCAATGAACACACATGATACAGGAGATGCTTTGTAATGTTGCAATGAACACACACGATACAGGAGTGCTTTGTAATGTTGCAATGAACACACATGATACAGGAGATGCTTTGTAATGTTGCAATGAACACACAAGATACAGGAGGTGCTTTGTAGTGTTGCAATGAGCACACGATACAGGAGTGCTTTGTAATGTTGCAATGAACACACACGATACAGGAGATGCTTTTTAATGTTGCAATGATCAAACAATACAGGAGATGCTTTGTAATGTTGCAATGAACACACACGATACAGGAGATGCTTTGTAATGTTGCAATGAACACACACGATACAGGAGTGCTTTGTAATGTTGCAATGAACACACATGATACAGGAGATGCTTTGTAATGTTGCAATGAGCACATGATACAGGAGTGCTTTGTAATGTTGCAATGATCAAACAATACAGGAGATGCTTTGTAATGTTGCAATGAGCACACACGATACAGGAGATGCTTTGTAATGTTGCAATGAACACACACGATACAGGAGTGCTTTGTAATGTTGCAATGAACACACATGATACAGGAGATGCTTTGTAATGTTGCAATGAGCACATGATACAGGAGTGCTTTGTAATGTTGCAATGATCAAACAATACAGGAGATGCTTTGTAATGTTGCAATGAGCACACACGATACAGGAGATGCTTTGTAATGTTGCAATGAGCACACACGATACAGGAGATGCTTTGTAATGTTGCAATGAGCACACACGATACAGGAGATGCTTTGTAATGTTGCAATGAACACACAATACAGGAGATGCTTTGTAATGTTGCAATGAACACACGATACAGGAGATGCTTTGTAATGTTGCAATGAACACACACGATACAGGAGTGCTTTGTAATGTTGCAATAATCAAACAATACAGGAGATGCTTTGTAATGTTGCAATGAACACACACGATACAGGAGATGCTTTGTAATGTTGCAATGAACACACACGATACAGGAGTGCTTTGTAATGTTGCAATAATCAAACAATACAGGAGATGCATTGTAATGTTGCAATGATCAAACAATACAGGAGATGCTTTGTAATGTTGCAATGAGCACACGATACAGGAGTGCTTTGTAATGTTGCAATAAACACACATGAAGGAGATGCATTGTAATGTTGCAATGAACACACAATACAGGAGTGCTTTGTAATGTTGCAATAAACACACATGAAGGAGATGCATTGTAATGTTGCAATGAACACACACAATACAGGAGTGCTTTGTAATGTTGCAATAATCAAACAATACAGGAGATGCTTTGTAATTTTGCAATGATCAAACAATACAGGAGATGCTTTGTAATGTTGCAATGAACACACACGATACAGGAGATGCTTTGTAATGTTGCAATGAACACACACGATACAGGAGATGCTTTGTAATGTTGCAATGAAAACACACGATACAGGAGATGCTTTGTAATGTTGCAATGAACACACACAATACAGGAGATGCTTTGTAATGTTGCAATGAACACACACAATACAGGAGATGCTTTGTAATGTTGCAATGAACACACACGATACAGGAGATGCTTTGTAATGTTGCAATGAACACACACGATACAGGAGATGCTTTGTAATGTTGCAATGAACACACATGATACAGGAGATGCTTTGTAATGTTGCAATGAACACACACAATACAGGAGATGCTTTGTAATGTTGCAATGAACACACAATACAGTAGATGCTTTGTAATGTTGCAATGAACACACACAATACAGGAGATGCTTTGTAATGTTGCAATGAACACACACGATACAGGAGATGCTTTGTAATGTTGCAATGAACACACACGATACAGGAGATGCTTTGTAATGTTGCAATGAACACACACGATACAGGAGATGCTTTGTAATGTTGCAATGAACACACACGATACAGGAGATGCTTTGTAATGTTGCAATGAACACACATGATACAGGAGATGCTTTGTAATGTTGCAATGAACACACACAATACAGGAGATGCTTTGTAATGTTGCAATGAACACACAATACAGGAGATGCTTTGTAATGTTGCAATGAACACACACAATACAGGAGATGCTTTGTAATGTTGCAATGAACACACACGATACAGGAGATGCTTTGTAATGTTGCAATGAACACACACGATACAGGAGATGCTTTGTAATGTTGCAATGAACACACACGATACAGGAGATGCTTTGTAATGTTGCAATGAACACACACAATACAGGAGATGCTTTGTAATGTTGCAATGAACACACAATACAGGAGATGCTTTGTAATGTTGCAATGAACACACACAATACAGGAGATGCTTTGTAATGTTGCAATGAACACACACGATACAGGAGATGCTTTGTAATGTTGCAATGAACACACACGATACAGGAGATGCTTTGTAATGTTGCAATGAACACACACGATACAGGAGATGCTTTGTAATGTTGCAATGAACACACACGATACAGGAGATGCTTTGTAATGTTGCAATGAACACACACAATACAGGAGATGCTTTTACTTTGTGCTGAGGTAAATACCACTACAGGATTGTTTCATGTTGAAATACAAATACAAGCATACTGTTGTAGTTCAATATATATATATATATATATATATATATATATATATATATATATATAAAATACCTATGAAAGACAAATGATGATTTTTTTCTTTAATTCATAAAAACTGCTCTTTTTGACAAGTAAGGCTGACACATTGTCAAAAGTGTGGAAACCACCCAGTAAGACCAACCTCACTCCCCATGGCATTGACAGGAGCATGGCCTCAGCAGAACACACCCTGCTTATCAAATCACACTTAACAAAGTGGCTACTAATAAATCAACTGAGACCATAGCATCCTCCTAGCCTGCATGACATGAAAGAGGGATAGAAACATAACTGATCAGGTTCTACTTCGTTCTATTTCACACAGTAATCATCATGATAATGCTTATGACCCAAATCCAAACTAGAATACCACATTTCTCTGATTGGGTAAAACCAGGTCCCTCCTTGGCTATTATCACAGGAGATTTCCCAGGATTACGAGGAACAGAAGTGTTTGAATCCCAAGATCTAAGAGATGCAGTTAAGAAACATATAGGAGATCTTACAATGGTGCTGTTACACACCCACACATATAGGAGAGCTTACAATGGTGCTGTTACACACCCACACATATAGGAGAGCTTACAATGGTGCTGTTACACACCCACACAAATAGAAGAGCTTACAATGGTGCTGTTACACACCCACACATATAGGAGAGCTTACAATGGTGCTGTTACACACCCATGCATATAGGAGAGCTTACAATGGTGCTGTTACACACCCACACATATAGGAGAGCTTACAATGGTGCTGTTACACACCCACACATATAGGAGAGCTTACAATGGTGCTGTTACACACCCACACATATAGGAGAGCTTACAATGGTGCTGTTACACACCCACACATATAGGAGAGCTTACAATGGTGCTGTTACACACCCACACATATAGGAGAGCTTACAATGGTGCTGTTACACACCCACACATATAGGAGAGTTTACAATGGTGCTGTTACACACCCACACATATAGGAGAGCTTACAATGGTGCTGTTACACACCCACACATATAGGAGAGCTTACAATGGTGCTGTTACACACCCACACATATAGGAGAGCTTACAATGGTACTGTTACACACCCACACATATAGGAGAGCTTACAATGGTGCTGTTACACACCCACACATATAGGAGAGCTTACAATGGTGCTGTTACACACCCACACATATAGGAGAGCTTACAATGGTGCTGTTACACACCCACACATATAGGAGAGCTTACAATGGTGCTGTTACACAGCCACACATATAGGAGAGCTTACAATGGTGCTGTTACACAGCCACACATATAGGAGAGCTTACAATGGTGCTGTTACACACCCACACATATAGGAGAGCTTACAATGGTGCTGTTACACACCCACACATATAGGAGAGCTTACAATGGTGCTGTTACACACCCACACATATAGGAGAGCTTACAATGGTGCTGTTACACACCCACACATATAGGAGAGCTTACAATGGTGCTGTTACACACCCACACATATAGAAGAGCTTACAATGGTGCTGTTACACACCCACACATATAGAAGAGCTTACAATGGTGCTGTTACACACCCACACATATAGGAGAGCTTACAATGGTGCTGTTACACAGCCACACATATAGGAGAGCTTACAATGGTGCTGTTACACACCCACACATATAGAAGAGCTTACAATGGTGCTGTTACACACCCACACATATAGGAGAGCTTACAATGGTGCTGTTACACACCCACACATATAGAAGAGCTTACAATGGTGCTGTTACACACCCACACATATAGAAGAGCTTACAATGGTGCTGTTACACAGCCACACATATAGGAGAGCTTACAATCGTGCTGTAAAAAGGGGGGGGGGGGGGGTTGTTATGAGTATACAAGGTGCAAATCATTTTGAAAATTGGTGCTAAACTCTTTTGAAAGTTTACCACCAAAGAGCCTAGTGTTTAAAACCAAAAAGTGTATGCAAAACAAATGTTAGAAAAAAAAGAAAAATGGAATGTTAACTTGTAATCATCCAATTGGAATATTTGCTGGCTTTAGTGTCATTTGTTGCTAGGGAAGAGTGATCTGACTGGCTTGGTGCTGGCAGGAAAGATAAGCCGACCACACACAGAACGTTCTTAACTCTTCGTTGTCAGTAATATTTTGTGCACAACTGTACTTGACACCATTTTCTAATTAAAATATTTGGTATGTATTTGAACCAATGAGATATTTTGTAAGCAACAGTTCTGGATGGGATACAAATCATTTTGAAAATTAGAGCTAAACTGTTTGAAAATCTAGCACCAGAGAGCCTACTGGTGCTGAATTATCAAACCCCACCCTAATCAAGCCCCCTCTTAACTTCACACACTTTCTCTCCTGGGTATGTGGATGGGGGGTAGTCCAGACCCATTGAGAAACTCTCATCATCTATGGTTGCTCAGGAATTCATAATACTGTAAACATGTCTACTGGCTCTGGAATGTAATGTTGCTGCTATATGAGGTACCCTGGCACTAGAATCTAGCACCACAGCATGACATTTGCATCCTTGTTATAAAGTGCTCAGTCCCCTGGTTGAAACCACACCCCGTCCCTCCCCCTTTCTAGTCTTGTTGAAACTCATAGTGGTTTTGCCATTTTCATCCGTATAACTCATTAATTCAGAATCACACATTAATTCAGTATCACTCATTAATTCAGAATCACACATTAATTCAGAATCACACATTAATTCAGAATCACACATTAATTCAGAATCACACATTAAACATAGTGGAGGGTCATGTATGCATCTATTATTCCAACATGGAGGCAAGATCACTACTGTCCCCACCTGCACATCACTAATTAACTTAATTACTTATTAATATAATCAGAAACAGTGCAAACAACACTTATACTGATATTGTAGACTAATTCTCATGCAGAAAATTAAATAAACAGTTTCCATACTGTCTCATTGAAGCAGGGTAGTGTTCAGCCTGTGTCAGTACTGTCTCATTGAAGCAGGGTAGTGTTCAGCCTGTGTCAGTACTGTCTCATTGAAGCAGGGTAGTGTTCAGCCTGTGTCAGTACTGTCTCATTGAAGCAGGGTAGTGTTCAGCCTGTGTCAGTACTGTCCCATTGAAGCAGGGTAGTGTTCAGCCTCTGTCAGTACTGTGTCATTGAAGCAGGGTAGTGTTCAGCCTGTGTCAGTACTGTGTCATTGAAGCAGGGTAGTGTTCAGCCTGTGTCAGTACTGTCTCATTACATGCAGGAGTGTAGTGTTCAGCCTGTGTCAGTACTGTCTCATTGAAGCAGGGAAGTGTTCAGCCTCTGTCAGTACTGTCTCATTGAAGCAGGATACTGTTCAGCCTGTGTCAGTACTGTCTCATTACTTGAAGCAGGGTATTGTTCAGCCTGTGTCAGTACTGTCTCATTGAAGCAGGGTAGTGTTCAGCCTGTGTCAGTACTGTCTCATTACATGCAGGAGTGTAGTGTTCAGCCTGTGTCAGTACTGTCTCATTGAAGCAGGGAAGTGTTCAGCCTCTGTCAGTACTGTCTCATTGAAGCAGGGTAGTGTTCAGCCTGTGTCAGTACTGTCTCATTACATGCAGGAGTGTAGTGTTCATCCTGTGTCAGTACTGTCTCATTGAAGCAGGGAAGTGTTCAGCCTCTGTCAGTACTGTGTCATTGAAGCAGGTTAGTGTTCAGCCTGTGTCAGTACTGTCTCATTACATGCAGGAGTGTAGTGTTCAGCCTGTGTCAGTACTGTCTCATTGAAGCAGGGAAGTGTTCAGCCTCTGTCAGTACTGTCTCATTGAAGCAGGATACTGTTCAGCCTGTGTCAGTACTGTCTCATTGAAGCAGGGTAGTGTTCAGCCTGTGTCAGTACTGTCTCATTGAAGCAGGGAAGTGTTCAGCCTCTGTCAGTACTGTCTCATTGAAGCAGGATACTGTTCAGCCTGTGTCAGTACTGTCTCATTACTTGAAGCAGGGTATTGTTCAGCCTGTGTCAGTACTGTCTCATTGAAGCAGGGTAGTGTTCAGCCTGTGTCAGTACTGTCTCATTACATGCAGGAGTGTAGTGTTCAGCCTGTGTCAGTACTGTCTCATTGAAGCAGGGAAGTGTTCAGCCTCTGTCAGTACTGTCTCATTGAAGCAGGGTAGTGTTCAGCCTGTGTCAGTACTGTCTCATTACATGCAGGAGTGTAGTGTTCAGCCTGTGTCAGTACTGTCTCATTGAAGCAGGGAAGTGTTCAGCCTCTGTCAGTACTGTGTCATTGAAGCAGGGTAGTGTTCAGCCTGTGTCAGTACTGTCTCATTACATGCAGGAGTGTAGTGTTCAGCCTGTGTCAGTACTGTCTCATTGAAGCAGGGAAGTGTTCAGCCTCTGTCAGTACTGTCTCATTGAAGCAGGATACTGTTCAGCCTGTGTCAGTACTGTCTCATTGAAGCAGGGTAGTGTTCAGCCTGTGTCAGTACTGTCTCATTACTTGAAGCAGGGTATTGTTCAGCCTGTGTCAGTACTGTCTCATTGAAGCAGGGTAGTGTTCAGCTTGTGTCAGTACTGTCTCATTGAAGCAGGGTAGTGTACAGACTGTCAGTACTGTCTCATTGAAGCAGGGTAGTGTTCAGCCTGTGTCAGTACTGTCTCATTACATGCAGGAGTGTAGTGTTCAGCCTGTGTCAGTACTGTCTCATTGAAGCAGGGAAGTGTTCAGCCTCTGTCAGTACTGTCTCATTGAAGCAGGATACTGTTCAGCCTGTGTCAGTACTGTCTCATTACTTGAAGCAGGGTATTGTTCAGCCTGTGTCAGTACTGTCTCATTGAAGCAGGGTAGTGTTCAGCTTGTGTCAGTACTGTCTCATTGAAGCAGGGTAGTGTACAGACTGTCAGTACTGTCTCATTGAAGCAGGGTAGTGTTCATCCTGTGTCAGTACTGTCTCATTGAAGCAGGGTAGTGTTCAGCCTGTGTCGGTACTGTCTCATTGAAGCAGGGTAGTGTACAGACTGTGTCAGTACTGTCTCATTGAAGCAGGGTAGTGTTCAGCCTGTGTCAGTACTGTCTCATTGAAGCAGGGTAGTGTTCAGCCTGTGTCAGTACTGTCTCATTGAAGCAGGGTAGTGTTCAGCCTGTGTCAGTACTGTCTCATTGAAGCAGGGTAGTGTTCAGCCTGTGTCAGTACTGTCTCATTGAAGCAGGGTAGTGTTCAGCCTGTGTCAGTACTGTCTCATTGAAGCAGGGTAGTGTTCTGCCTGTGTCAGTACTGTCTCATTACATGCAGGAGTGTAGTTGTATTTTGCATGACTGGAGAATCAGACCCACTAAACAAAGAGATCCACCTTAAAGTTCAATTTTACAACAACAGGGGGTTAGACTGGAGAATAGTAATGTAACCTTTGCCTCTGAAGAACTGCGATTCTGCAGTTCTGCTGTGTATTGAAGGGGTAGTGTACAGTATAGTGTGATTCTGCAGTTCTGCTGTGTATTGAAGGGGTATTGTACAGTATAGTGTGATTCTGCAGTCCTGCTGTGTATTGAAGGGGTAGTGTACAGTATAGTGTGATTCTGCAGTTCTGCTGTGTATTGAAGGGGTAGTGTACAGTATAGCGTGATTCTGCAGTTCTGCTGTGTATTGAAGGGGTAGTGTACAGTATAGCGCGATTCTGCAGTTCTGCTGTGTATTGAAGGGCTAGTGTACAGTACAGTGTGATTCTGCAGCTCTGCTGTGTATTGAAGGGCTAGTGTACAGTATAGTGCGATTCTGCAGTTCTGCTGTGTATTGAAGGGCTAGTGTACAGTATAGTGTGATTCTGCAGTTCTGCTGTGTTTTGAAGTGGGATAGTGTACAGTATGGTCTGTATCCTAACACTGCTCCATTACTACAGTGGGCGTTGTGTATTATACCATCTTATCTGGCAGCTGCAGAGCCAGTCTGACACATGTATCTCAGTAGAGCAGCGGTTTGGCCCTGTGATGAATATGAATACAGGAGTCTGGCTGTGGGTGTGCAGTACTTCACAGTGCAATCATGACAGGAGTCTACATGGGGTCTGGCCTGTTTGTGTCACACAGCTACAACTAACAGAGCTTTTGTTATGAAGATGAGACTTCTGGGGAGGACCTGTTTCATTGTCTTGAGTTTGCTACCAGCTGTTTCTACACAGAGAGGTGAGAGAGACTGTAGAAATTAAACTGATGAAGAGACAACCTGCTATTTCTAACATGAAGATAATTGAACAGGACAGATGCACTGAGATGCAGTATTTCATTTGCAGGGATGTACTGGCTCTGTATATAGTTGTCTGCAGCACTGCAGATAAGGTTTTGGATCATTGAGTAATTTACTCTCTAATTTAGACACTATGATCCTATTATTGTATGTGACTAAATGGACTAAAGTTATGTTTTTTTTTTTTTAGGCAGGTGTAGTGAGGGCTGGTATAGCCCTGATTTTTGTAAATGACTATGGCCCTGTCCATACTATACAGTATATATATATAATTAAGAGTTCAGCCGATTTTTACAGAGGCGACCGCCTCGGCTGCCTCAATGGATGCTACGCGCCTGTAAGGTTTCACTTCAGTGTTATATTACAGTACTTGACTGAGTGATACAAGCAGAGGGGACAAAGCTTCCTGTATTTTCAGCTTCTTTGTTTATGGTGAATTGGTTATAATTGATCAGTTATTTTTGAAGGCTTATTTTGTATTTATAAATGTATTGTGTACCGACATGTATACATTTTAAAAGTATTTATTCATTGGCACTCAAATGGTCTCAATTTTTAAATGTTTACACCTGGCTGTGCATACGAATAGCTGCACTTTTTTTATTGATAATTTCACCCCTGCCGCTACCTACTCTTTTAAAGTAGGTACAGTATTTATTGAAAGTACTCATGACTTCAAGGTAATGTTGCTTTTTACTCAGTCAAAATACATTTTACTAACACAGGGCCTATTTTCATACGCGACTAAGGTTGAAGCTGCATAAGCTGTCTTTTTAGTCGTTTATACGGGTGACCCGTGTGTGTGTGATTTTGGAACATGTAAGTTGAGGTGCTTCCAGGCATTTATCATCCGTCTATTTTAAGTTATTCGTGGCTAGTTAAATTAGCTGATATACCCCTACGTGTGAATTCCGAAGCATTTATACGTCTATTAGGCGTTTAGGAAGTTCTGAGCTACACCCGGCTCTACTTAGTGCAACTCAATCGCTGTTGTTTTTGTTTTTTGTTTTTTCAACGTGGACAATAAGGATGACCAAACAGATGATCAGATTATTATTATTATTATTATTATTATTATTATTATTATTATTATTATTATTGGTGAATACCTTGTGAAAGTACTATAGAGTCATGCAAATATTGTACACGAACAGCCATCATATGGCTTAAACCCAGCCGTCAGAGTCCAGAGCTCTAACTACGACTACCACAGCCAGGGTCGGATTAACCTCTTGTGGGCCTGGCGCCAAACAGATTTGTGAGCCCCCATTTGTGGAACCATTGGAATCAACACAGAAGTTGTCTTTGACACATCACGTTTTTGAGCGCCGCTTACATTTTTGTCATCATTTTCTTAGTCACTTGTTCCTTGATGTTTACTCTCCCGCTCTGAAACAGTGCATGCACAGGCAATACACCTGTAGTGTACTCTCAAAACACACTACTAGTCACTTTCAAAACACTCAAGTGCAAAACACATTGCTTTTTACAGTTATGGTATTACATTTGTATTTTCCCCAAACGTTTTTCAGCTAAAGTACTAATAGAAACTGTAACCGTACAAATGTACTGCATATCAAAATACGGAGTTGAAATACAAAGCAAACAAAAAATAAAAATTACCAAAATTAACTACACACACACACACACACACACACACACACACACACACACACAAACAGTACTACATACAGAAACACACACACACAGACTAATACAGTAAATTGAAATCTATGGCTAATGGATGCCTTCTTTCAAGCATACTGGTTTGAGTTCCTTTGCTTCAAAAACAAAAATCATTCTCGAGGGATTACACATTTTTTCACTATACAACATGTTTTGAATATGTTATCTTGCTTAATACAACTTTTTTAATGAACAAAAAAAGTTTAATATTATAACAAACAGTAACATACTGATATATATACTGATAGAATGTGTCTATTTTGTGGCTCACCTTTGTCGTTTTTTTGTGTACGTTGTGTTTGTACATTAGTTAGCCACCTGTATTGAAAAAACGCTGGCACTGTCTCCGAAAATTAGCCACTTCCACTGTTCCTTTTAAGTGCATCTGGGTATTTCCCATTTGATAAATAATTGAATATTTCTTGAAAGTTGGTCTCTCCTTTTCCACCAGTCCCAGTGTCAGCACCAGTCAGTGTCAGCACTAGTCAGTGTCAGCACCAGTCCCAGCAGAGTCAGCACCAGTCACAGTGTCAGCACCAGTCCCAGCAATGTCAGCACCAGTCCCAGCAATGTCAGCACCAGTCCCAGCAGTGTCAGCACCAGTCCCAGCAGTGTCAGCACCGGTCTCAGTGTCAGTACTAGTCAGTGTCAGCACCAGTCCCAGCAGTGTCAGCACCGGTCTCAGTGTCAGTACTAGTCAGTGTCAGCACCAGTCCCAGCAGTGTCAGCACCGGTCTCAGTGTCAGTACCAGTCACATTGTCAGCACCAGTCCCAGCAGTGTCAGCACCAGTCACATTGTCAGCACCAGTCCCAGCAGTGTCAGCACCAGTCCCAGCAGTGTCAGCACCAGTCCCAGCAGTGTCAGCACCGGTCACATTGTCTGCACCAGTCCCAGCAGTGTCAGCACCAGTCACATTGTCAGCACCAGTCCCAGCAGTGTCAGCACCAGTCCCAGCAGTGTCAGCACCAGTCCCAGCAGTGTCAGCACCGGTCTCAGTGTCAGCACCAGTCCCAGCAGTGTCAGCACCAGTCACATTGTCAGCACCAGTCCCAGCAGTGTCAGCACCAGTCCCAGCAGTGTCAGCACCAGTCCCAGCAGTGTCAGCACCGGTCACATTGTCTGCACCAGTCCCAGCAGTGTCAGCACCAGTCACATTGTCAGCACCGGTCCCAGCAGTGTCAGCACCGGTCTCAGTGTCAGCACCAGTCCCAGCACTGTCAGCACCAGTCACATTGTCAGCACCAGTCCCAGCAGTGTCAGCACCAGTCCCAGCAGTGTCAGCACCAGTCCCAGCAGTGTCAGCACCGGTCACAGTGTCTGCACCAGTCCCAGCAGTGTCAGCACCAGTCACATTGTCAGCACCAGTCCCAGCAGTGTCAGCACCAGTCCCAGCAGTGTCAGTACCGGTCACATTGTCTGCACCAGTCCCAGCAGTGTCAGCACCAGTCACATTGTCAGCACCAGTCCCAGCAGTGTCAGCACCAGTCCCAGCAGTGTCAGCACCAGTCCCAGCAGTGTCAGCACCGGTCTCAGTGTCAGCACCGGTCCCAGCAGTGTCAGCACCGGTCTCAGTGTCAGTACTAGTCAGTGTCAGCACCAGTCCCAGCACTGTCAGCACCAGTCACAGTGTCTGCACCAGTCCCAGCACTGTCAGCACCAGTCACAGTGTCTGCACCAGTCCCAGCAGTGTCAGCACCAGTCACATTGTCAGCACCAGTCCCAGCAGTGTCAGCACCAGTCCCAGCAGTGTCAGCACCAGTCCCAGCAGTGTCAGCACCGGTCTCAGTGTCAGCACCGGTCCCAGCAGTGTCAGCACCGGTCTCAGTGTCAGTACTAGTCAGTGTCAGCACCAGTCACATTGTCAGCACCAGTCCCAGCACTGTCAGCACCAGTCACAGTGTCAGCACCAGTCCCAGCAGTATCAGCACCAGTCTTACCAGTCAGCGGCAGTTACCAGTCCCAGCAGTGTAAGGCAACTTAAGTAGCAGTGAACCAAATGCATGTCAATAAAGGTATGAACCCATCTACTTATGAATATTGATGTTATATTCTTATCCTTTTAAAATCATATATTTCTGACAGTGTCAATATGGTCATTTTAGGTTGCTGTGGTTGTGCTGGGAGACAATTAGTTTTAATCTTTGAAATAATATGGGTCATCAAATTTTAACATTAACATCATCATCCAAGGGACTTAATATTGCTTTGCAGTTTGCATGAACAGTCTCCAGGCTTTATAAGACGATTACTTTTAGCTTTGTAACATGAACTATCCCAATTTAAAAACCACAACCCTAAACCTATAACCTTTTTAAAATAAACAATTGTATGTGCAGTGTACTGTATATACTTTTTTTTTTTAAACTAGCAGTGGTAGGCCTACGCCGGAACTGTAGTAAGGTTACAGTTATACTAATATTAAAATGTAGAAAATACGACTTGCCCTGTTAATAATATTATGGATGCAGCATGTCATTATATTACTGAAACATTTTTATTTTGATTAAAGTTTGACAACATTTTGATGTATAAAATAATTTAATATATAAATAAATCTCCGCGATCACACATAAACTACATCAGATTGACATCGATGTTATAGAAACATAAAAAGACAGGGATTTAAGACATTTTACTGTATAAAGAGCCGTCGATCACACATTTTGAAGTTCATATGAAAAGACAGTGGCACAAACACGCACCAACATACACAGTCTAGTAAATAAAACGGCCAGATAAAAATAAAAAGCCATGCAGTGAACCTCCCCTTTAATCAAACTGTAGCCCCGCCTTACTTTTATCTACTTTTGCCTTACTGCGCTTGCGTGATCAACTTATTTCTACGACACCGGTACGAAGTTTGTAATTAACTCAGAAATGTGTACATTCTCAAACGTAAACCAAACAAAGTTCAATAGAATGAATATAAACAAACAAAAGTAACTCAGGATCCCAGCATAACTTAAACCACATACTTACCTGGTATGGTTTTTGGCTTTTCCTTCTTTGTTAGTAACTCCAAGCAGGTAAGTAAGTTTGGTAGACGCACCCTGCGTTCTTTTAAGCTATATATATATATATATATATATATAGCGGGGCAGAACAATGGGGGAGAGCGATTGTGGGGAACTGTACCCGGTTGCTCTGCCTGTTCAAGCTTCCGAGGAGTATTCTGGTGCTTAGGAAAATATAGTAAGTGCGTTACGTTTGAATTCTAGCGATTCTGGGAAAAGTCTAGCATAGAGCGTTTTTTACCTCTTGGCGAGGCAGACTTTTGTTTTGTACTGTTTGGTTTTGGTTTTGATAATTTTGGATTTAAATAAATTACGGTGTACACACTGTTTGGTTTCCAGCTGCAGGAGCAGCAATACTTTAACCACGTGTGTTGTTTATATGGACGGAACTTGTTAAAAACATTACGTGTTCCCCAGCTGCAGGAGCAGCAATACTCTGACCGAGTGCATTGTTTTTATGAGCAGGACTCGCTACAAATATTACGTGTTCTTCAGCTGCCAGAGCAGCAATTACTTTAACCAAGACTGTTGCGGGACTTAGCAAAAATACTGCAAGGTTTACAGCTGCAGGTGCAGCGTGTGCACTTCAAGAAAGAATTACAGCGCCAGGTCTGGATCATACAGGTTGGATTACAAGCTGCCGGAGTAACGATACCACTCTGAGAGAGGGATATACATTTGGAAGAAAACCACCAAGCACAGAATTGGGGTGTGAGATCAATCTTTATTATTGCTGGTTCCTTGTGGCCTGCTCCTTGCTGTTTTTCAGGCAGCCTAGGACAGAGGATGTGCTGTTTTTCCACTCCACCAGAGGGAGCCCAACCAATACCCACCTGTATTCCTGGCTCACTCCACCAGAGGGAGCCCAACCTGTACTCACCTGTGTTCCTGGCTCACTCCACCAGCGAGAGCCCAAGCAATACCCACCTGTGTTCCTGGCTCACTCCACCAGAGGGAGCCCAACCTGTACTCACCTGTGTTCCTGGCTCACTCCACCAGAGGGAGCCCAACCAATACCCACCTGTATTCCTGGCTCACTCCACCAGAGGGAGCCCAACCTGTACTCACCTGGGTTCCTGGCTCACTCCACCAGAGGGAGCCCAACCTGTACTTACCTGTGTTCCTGGCTCACTCCACCAGAGGGAGCCCAACCTGTACTCACCTGTATTCCTGGCTCACTCCACCAGAGGGAGCCCAACCAATACCCACCTGTGTTCCTGGCTCACTCCACCAGAGGGAGCCCAACCTGTACTCACTTGTGTTCCTGGCTCACTCCACCAGAGGGAGCCCAACCAATACCCACCTGTGTTCCTGGCTCACTCCACCAGAGGGAGCCCAACCTGTACTCACTTGTGTTCCTGGCTCACTCCACTAGAGGGAGCCCAACCTGTACTCACCTGGGTTCCTGGCTCACTCCACCAGAGGGAGCCCAACCAATACCCACCTGTGTTCCTGGCTCACTCCACCAGAGGGAGGCCAACCTGTACTCACCTGGGTTCCTGGCTCACTCCACCAGAGGGAGCCCAACCTGTACTCACCTGGGTTCCTGGCTCACTCCACCAGAAGGAGCCCAACCAATACTTACTTGTGGTCCTGGCTCACTCCACTAGAGGGAGTCCAACTTGCGCTCGACATAGCATAGAGAGGGAAGTAGTGAGAGAGTGGCCCGTACAGGGCAAATAAATGCAAGAGAATAAATGTCTTGTTGTAAATAAAAGTATTCACCTGAATTACTGAAGTGTTGACTCCGGTCTGTGAAGAAAAATACCGGTGCCCCAGCAACACCACACTACCACTCTTACTATATATATATAATATATATATATATATATATATATATATATATATATATATATATAACTAAAATTAAAAAAATAAAACAACAATGCACAATAGGGGCTAAAATTTTGCTCAAATTTATTATGTAACAGGCACTACTAATACTTATGATGTTCTTAGCCATTTTAATCATCATAGTGTTCTCTGAAATCACCCACATACCTTTCCAGACCCTGGGTACTCACCTACAACAGGACCTGGCCATGCTACAATAGCCTTGGATTAGAACATATATTCCTGTTTCTTTTATTTATTTTATACTTATTAATTATCTTACAATAATATGTTATGTGTGCTTCTCTTGTGTTTCTGTGTAGATTAATTACCATGATCTATTCCAGAAAAAGTAGACTTTTTTATTTTATTTTTATCCCTGGTATTGTGGTTTCTGCACAAGAAATAAAGTGGCAAAAGACACATTTTCACAAAATAATATCATTACTGTGGTTTACTTATGCCTTTTTTAGATGTACACATACTCTTCAAAATGTTTTAGAAAAGGAGGGGCATTGTACAAAGAAAAACACCTCACTGTTTTGGTTTTCGTTTATTACAGTCCTCATAACAGAAAATACTAGGATTGCAACAAAACAAAATGCTAGGTTACCTACCGTAACCCTGGTTTGCTGAAAGAGAAGACAACCACCAACATTACTTATGGGATATGTCTGTCTATGGGTAGGTATTACTGAGCTCTTTATATCAGAGCTGCCGATAGGCCCCTTCCTTGGATGATGCACTCAGTCCCGCCCACTGAGGGATTAAAACCATCATACTGAGGAAGCCATTTCTCTTTTTGCATCGACCCTGTGAGGGCGACATGCGACCTCACGGTTGGTGGTCGTCTTCTCTTTCAGGTAGCCAGGGTTACGGTAGGTAACCTAACGTTCCCTTTCAATTCGAAGATGACCATCAATATTACTTATGGGAAAGAATACCAGAGCCGTCGTGAGGGACAAGGAACGGCAGCATATGAGGGATGCATCAGAACTGTATAACCCAGGGGTCAGTGGTGTGAACTTACATCCTCAAGGACCCTCGTGCCTAATGAAGGCAAGGAAGGATCTATCACATTAAGATGGTAGAACCTGGAGAAAGTATGCGGCATAGCCCAGCTAGCCGCAGTACAGATATCAGACAGTGAGGCCCCCTCTAGTGGAATGTGCGACTACCTTCCCAGGCGGGGGCAAGCCAGCACCATCATACGCAGTCTAGACAGTGTCAGCAATCCAATGTGACAGCTGCTGCTTTGAGAGGGGCTGTCCTAGGGTCCGTATCCCGTAACAGACAAAACGGTGTAAGCCGACTGCATCATTGATGGTGAGGCCCAGCCTCGCCAGATGCTCTGTCACCACTGCCGCCTGGGCCACTGCTCCCTCTCGTAACTGGGAACAGATCAAACAGTCGTCAAGATAGTTTATTACTCTGATCCCCCTCACCTACAGGGGAGCCAGGATAGCATCTACGCATTTTGAAAATGTACGAGGAACTAGGGAGAGGCTGAATGGCAGCATAGCGAACTCGTAAACGCTTCCCTGAAAGGCGAAGCGGAGATACTTCCTGTATGGGAACATGAAAATACGTGTCCCGTAATTCCACAGTGGTGAACCAGTCGTCCATCCGGACTGACTGGAGAATGTGACGGTGAGTCAGCATCTGGAACCTTCTTTCTTTTAAGCCTCAGGTCTAGGCCACCAGAAAATATCTCGAGTAGTACCTCTCTCTGTGGGAGGTGGGGTCTATGAGACGAATGGCTCGCTTGCACAGCATGGCGGCTACTTCTTTCTGAAGTACAGAGGCCTGGAGAGGGTCTGTCACAAAAGTATTCGTGATTCCTCGAAATGGAGGAGGTCCCAAGTGGAACTGAAGGGCGTAACCGTTGTGTATGGTGGCAAGCACCCAGGTGCCCGAGGTGCAAGCACGCCAGTAATACAGCTGGTGTGCCGAAAAGGGGGTCTAATCGGGAGATGGTCACCTGTTATAAAAGCCTGCAGCTCTCGGCACTCGGGCGGGTGTATGAGGAGCGAGAGTGGAGAGAGCGAGGAGAGAAACGTAAAGAGTAATAACATAAAGGATCAGTGACGGCTATTTGCCCAGCCTGACCTTTGTTTGTGTATTTTTTGTGTTCGTGATTTTTGTCATGTTCAAACCTTTTATTTTCGCTCGGTGAGCAAGTGAGTTTTTTTTGTTTAAATATTTTATTTATGTGTGTTGTGCTGAATAAAAACGGCACAGCCTTTACCTGCAGTACTTCCCTGGTGTCAGTTTCCTTCCTGCTTCTGCCTGACGTCAGACCACTCAGTCAACCTGTCACACATTCTCACTAAACATGGCTGAAAGCAGAACAGATGCTTTTCTCTCATTCAATTCCATTCAATTCCATTCCTCATTATATACAAGGATATATAAATACTGGATAATCGATTCAATAATGTAACACACACAGTTAATAACATTATTTAAGTTTATCAACGAAACTACACCTAACGCCCTGCCTTGCTATTTACAGTATTTCTGCCAGACAAGCAGTGGGCGTGCTCTTCTTTTCCTGCTTGTGTTAACTAGCATCTGATTTGCTGGTCCCATCCTACCTCCGGAGACGTGTTAGCCGTCTAGTGATTTACAAAAACAAAAGACAATTACTAACAGCGACAAAACAAACAAAACACTCACTAGTTTTTAGGGGTTTCTCCCGGTCCTTCCAGTTACTTGTCTCTCAAACCAAGTGACGGAGAAGATTGTGATTCTCCGTCCCCTTTATGCTATCACACATGACCCCTTGGTAAACGAGTGCAGCTGTCTCTACTATCTACAGCTGCTACGTTGTTTCCCTTCTGGGTCAATACGTTCCTGCAATGGAGTCTTGCCGCCTTCCAGACTAACCGACTTCCCGGCCTGGGGAAAGAACTGTCAGGCCAGACTGTCCAAAGACTTCTCCTTTAGCTGCTTAGCGCCCTCACAGGTCGGGAGGGAGATTTACAACCAAAACTCATTGTATTTCTGTCACATACAATCATTGATATTTACTAGAATGATTATATTTTGTGTGCCCAATTAATCCATTGCTATTTTGAGGCTTAACTGACAGCCCTAGTGTGTACTTTCACTACAAAAAATATATAGTGGGGAAATACCACAGGATGTGCATCCAATCCGCAGAATGTGGCAAAAGCACAACAACGAAAGCAGGAACACCTTCAAACCTGCCCTTCTGTACGTGGCACCCGTGGAGTTAAAATACGTCAACAGTCAACAAGCAAGGTCACTTTAATAACATCCCTTTCCAGTGCAGCGCCCTCCCTGTACTGTCCTCTGTTCCACCCTCAATTATCAATATGTAATTTCAATACGTTCATTAAAATGTACACGTTATAGGCTATTATACCACCAGAAAAACAGGCAAAGCTGATAACGGTATTGAAATGTGTTTTCTTAAATTCTAAATGAAATAACAACAGAAAAAGGAATAAAATAGGAATATGCTTAAAGACCATCATGCCCATTCTGCTCCATTCCATACTTACAGGTTGTATAGCACAAAATAATTTATTTATTTTGCAGACTATTTGAAAAGGAATTGAGAATAGTTTGCAGTATATGTGTGTAAATCAAGTACTTTAAATGTATTGAAAGAAATACAGATGCTTCAGATTTTGTAATTATGTACTGTTTAAGTACATTTAAATAACTAAAATGTGTAAATAAAGCAGGAGTAAAAATTCAGATTATTTTTCTTCCACCTGTGTTCTAGTATTTATTTTCATTCTTGCTAGTCTTGCTCTTTTTCTGTAGCTTCCTTGTGTTGCAGACCATATCCCACAGAGAAAAAAAAAAACACAGAACTTGTTATTTTTTTTCTTTTTTTCAGTTAAAAAAGTAATTGAAAAATAACCGCTACCATCGTGATAATCGGTGTATCGTGAAAGAGTGGCTCACAACTATTCCTATCGTGGAAATTTACTGTTTCATCCCTACCTCTGTTTGCTTGTGCACACAGTGGATAAGGGTGTGGTGATGCAAGAGTATCAGACTGTGTCAATATATGAAGGCATCTGTCCCTCTGTTTGCTTGTGCACACAGTGGATAAGGGTGTGGTGATTCAAGAGTATCAGACTGTGTCAATATATGAAGGCATCTGTCCCTCTGTTTGCTTGTGCACACAGTGGATAAGGGTGTGGTGATTCGAGTATCAGACTGTGTCAATATATGAAGGCATCTGTCCCTCTGTTTGCTTGTGCACACAGTGGATAAGGGTGTGGTGATTCAAGAGTATCAGACTGTGTCAGTATATGAAGGCATCTGTCCCTCTGTTTGCTTGTGCACACAGTGGATAAGGGTGTGGTGATGCAAGAGTATCAGACTGTGTCAGTATATGAAGGCATCTGTCCCTCTGTTTGCTTGTGCACACACAGTGGATAAGGGTGTGGTGATTCAAGAGTATCAGACTGTGTCAGTATATGAAGGCATCTGTCCCTCTGTTTGCTTGTGCACACAGTGGATAAGGGTGTGGTGATCTACTTCTTCCTGTTACTCATGGCTCTAATGTACAGCCTGGCCAGGGGATGAATGCCACTGACATGCTGTTATTACAGCAGTTTAATGGTTTGAATAAGTATGTTGTAAAGGGCAGAGTTGTTTAGAAATGCTTGAAATAGTCAATTGAAATGTGATTTGAAGTCATGAAAACTGTGTGCAGTATTGCCAGATACAAGGATGTCATATTATTGAGAACATGATTATTTGAAAATATCCAGTGATCTGATTGGCTAGCAGCACATGCGTGTGTAAATATTTCAGTACAAACCTACATTCTGGTCTGGTCAATGCTTGTATACAGTGTGGATGTTTTATAAGTGTAAGTGAAGCTGAGTGTTTCAGCCTCCCTGGAAGGGTTTTGTGTTGAGAAATACAGTAAGGTAGTGTTGTGTGTTATTATCTTCTTATTTTCTCAGCGGTATGAATCACAGTGGACAGGAATCAGCAGATATCTCAACAGTAAAAAGCCATGTCTGCTGCACACTGTGGAGGATAAAATTGAAGGAAACTGTGTGAATAATACACCCAATGTTTAATTTGTAAACTATTATTCTGTTATTATATACTGTTATTTTAACAGCTTCAGAATTGGTATGACATCAGTGAATTGAAGAGAAGAAAAACCTCTCAGATTTTCACTCTGTGAATCTGGTAACCATAAATTACATGAACAGTGCGAGAAACTAAAGCTCTGATAAACATTTGGTCAGACACCAAAATCCAAGCCAAACTGGACAAAACTGTAAAATATAAAATATATTCAGTCTTTTCACAAATTACTTTGTTTCATGCCTACAGTAGGAGAACAGAGCAGAATTATGTACCTGAATACTGCACTCTCTCCTACTACAGGCATTCAACACATGTATTCATTAAATTAGCAAAGAGCTCCCCACGTTCCCCTGCTTCCTACCACAGCAATATGTAAGAATCTGAAACATGCTGTTAAAAACTGGAGCAATACTTCAACAGCTGCCATCTTTCAAGATACCCTGCAAGATATTGTAAACATCCGGTTCACAGACCATATAAACTAACCGAGTGCACTTACAAACTGCATTGTGAACACTGTGTGTTCCACCCTGTACAGTTCACTGAAGATGCCTACAGTCCCAGATGATTCACAGTCTCTACTGAGTGAATTATGAGCACCCTGTACAGTTCACTGAAGATGCCTACAGTCCCAGATGATTCACAGTCTCTACTGAGTGAATTATGAGCACCCTGTACAGTTCACTGAAGATGCCTGCAGTCCCAGATGATTCACAGTCTCTACTCAGTGAATTATGAACACCCTGTACAGTTCACTGAAGATGCCTACAGTCCCTCAGGACTCACAGTCTCTACTCAGTGAATTATGAGCACCCTGTACAGTTCACTGAAGATGCCTACAGTCCCTCAGGACTCACAGTCTCTACTCAGTGAATTATGAACACCCTGTACAGTTCACTGAAGATGCCTACAGTCCCTCAGGACTCACAGTCTCTACTCAGTGAATTATGAACACCCTGTACAGTTCACTGAAGATGCCTACAGTCCCTCAGGACTCACAGTCTCTACTCAGTGAATTATGAACACCCTGTACAGTTCACTGAAGATGCCTACAGTCCCTCAGGACTCACAGTCTACTGAGTGAATTATGAGCACCTTGTACAGTTCACTGAAGATGCCTACAGTCCCTCAGGACTCACAGTCTCTACTCAGTGAATTATGAACACCCTTTACAGTTCACTAAAGATGCCTACAGTCCCTCAGGACTCACAGTCTCTACTCAGTGAATTATGAACACCCTGTACAGTTCACTGAAGATGCCTACAGTCCCTCAGGACTCACAGTCTCTACTCAGTGAATTATGAACACCCTGTACAGTTCACTGAAGATGCCTACAGTCCCTCAGGACTCACAGTCTCTACTCAGTGAATTATGAACACCCTGTACAGTTCACTGAAGATGCCTGCAGTCCCCCAGGACTCACAGTCTCTACTCAGTGAATTATGAACACCCTGTACAGTTCACTGTAGATGCCTACAGTCCCTCAGGACTCACAGTCTCTACTCAGTGAAATATGAACACCCTGTACAGTTCACTGAAGATGCCTACAGTCCCTCAGGACTCACAGTCTCTACTCAGTGAATTATGAACACCCTGTACAGTTCACTGAAGATGCCTACAGTCCCTCAGGACTCACAGTCTCTACTCAGTGAATTATGAGCACCCTGTACAGTTCACTGAAGATGCCTGCAGTCCCCTCAGGACTCACAGTTTCTACTCAGTGAATTATGAACACCCTGTACAGTTCACTGAAGATGCCTACAGTCCCTCAGGACTCACAGTCTCTACTCAGTGAATTATGAACACCCTGTACAGTTCACTGAAGATGCCTACAGTCCCTCAGGACTCACAGTCTCTACTCAGTGAATTATGAACACACTGTACAGTTCACTGAAGATGCCTACAGTCCCTCAGGACTCGCAGTCTCTATTCAGTGAATTATGAGCACCCTGTACAGTTCACTGAAGATGCCTACAGTCCCTCAGGACTCACAGTCTCTACTCAGTGAATTATGAGCACCCTGTACAGTTCACTGAAGATGCCTACAGTCCCTCAGGACTCACAGTCTCTACTCAGTGAATTATGAACACCCTGTACAGTTCACTGAAGATGCCTACAGTCCCTCAGGACTCACAGTCTCTACTCAGTGAATTATGAGCACCCTGTACAGTTCACTGAAGATGCCTACAGTCCCTCAGGACTCACAGTCTCGACTGAGTGAATTATGAACACCCTGTACAGTTCACTGAAGATGCCTGCAGTCCCCCAGGACTCACAGTCTCTACTCAGTGAATTATGAACACCCTGTACAGTTCACTGAAGATGCCTGCAGTCCCTCAGGACTCACAGTCTCTACTCAGTGAATTATGAACACCCTGTACAGTTCACTGAAGATGCCTGCAGTCCCCTCAGGACTCACAGTCTCTACTCAGTGAATTATGAACACCCTGTACAGTTCACTGTAGATGCCTACAGTCCCTCAGGACTCACAGTCTCTACTCAGTGAATTATGAACACCCTGTACAGTTCACTGAAGATGCCTACAGTCCCTCAGGACTCACAGTCTCTACTCAGTGAATTATGAACACCCTGTACAGTTCACTGTAGATGCCTACAGTCCCTCAGGACTCACAGTCTCTACTCAGTGAATTATGAACACCCTGTACAGTTCACTGAAGATGCCTACAGTCCCTCAGGACTCACAGTCTCTACTCAGTGAATTATGAACACCCTGTACAGTTCACTGAAGATGCCTGCAGTCCCCCAGGACTCACAGTCTCTACTGAGTGAATTATGAACACCCTGTACAGTTCACTGAAGATGCCTACAGTCCCTCAGGACTCACAGTCTCTACTCAGTGAATTATGATCACCCTGTACAGTTCACTGAAGATGCCTGCAGTCCCCTCAGGACTCACAGTCTCTACTCAGTGAATTATGAACACCCTGTACAGTTCACTGTAGATGCCTACAGTCCCTCAGGACTCACAGTCTCTACTCAGTGAATTATGAACACCCTGTACCGTTCACTGAAGATGCCTGCAGTCCCTCAGGACTCACAGTCTCTACTCAGTGAATTATGAACACCCTGTACAGTTCACTGAAGATGCCTGCAGTCCCCCAGGACTCACAGTCTCTACTCAGTGAATTATGAACACCCTGTACAGTTCACTGAAGATGCCTGCAGTCCCCCAGGACTCACAGTCTCTACTGAGTGAATTATGAACACCCTGTACAGTTCACTGAAGATGCCTACAGTCCCTCAGGACTCACAGTCTCTACTCAGTGAATTATGAACACCCTGTACAGTTCACTGAAGATGCCTGCAGTCCCCCAGGACTCACAGTCTCTACTCAGTGAATTATGAACACCCTGTACAGTTCACTGTAGATGCCTACAGTCCCTCAGGACTCACAGTCTCTACTCAGTGAAATATGAACACCCTGTACAGTTCACTGAAGAAGCCTACAGTCCCTCAGGACTCACAGTCTCTACTCAGTGAATTATGAGCACCCTGTACAGTTCACTGAAGATGCCTACAGTCCCTCAGGACTCACAGTCTCTACTCAGTGAATTATGAACACCCTGTACAGTTCACTGAAGATGCCTACAGTCCCTCAGGACTCACAGTCTCTACTCAGTGAATTATGAACACCCTGTACAGTTCACTGAAGATTCCTACAGTCCCTCAGGACTCACAGTCTCTACTCAGTGAATTATGAGCACCCTGTACAGTTCACTGAAGATGCCTACAGTCCCTCAGGACTCACAGTCTCGACTGAGTGAATTATGAACACCCTATACAGTTCACTGAAGATGCCTGCAGTCCCCCAGGACTCACAGTCTCTACTCAGTGAATTATGAACACCCTGTACAGTTCACTGAAGATGCCTGCAGTCCCTCAGGACTCACAGTCTCTACTCAGTGAATTATGAACACCCTGTACAGTTCACTGAAGATGCCTGCAGTCCCCTCAGGACTCACAGTCTCTACTCAGTGAATTATGAACACCCTGTACAGTTCACTGTAGATGCCTACAGTCCCTCAGGACTCACAGTCTCTACTCAGTGAATTATGAACACCCTGTACAGTTCACTGAAGATGCCTACAGTCCCTCAGGACTCACAGTCTCGACTGAGTGAATTATGAACACCCTGTACAGTTCACTGAAGATGCCTGCAGTCCCCTCAGGACTCACAGTCTCTACTCAGTGAATTATGAACACCCTGTACAGTTCACTGTAGATGCCTACAGTCCCTCAGGACTCACAGTCTCTACTCAGTGAATTATGAACACCCTGTACAGTTCACTGTAGATGCCTACAGTCCCTCAGGACTCACAGTCTCTACTCAGTGAAATATGAACACCCTGTACAGTTCACTGAAGATGCCTACAGTCCCTCAGGACTCACAGTCTCTACTCAGTGAATTATGAGCACCCTGTACAGCACTGAAGATGCCTACAGTCCCTCAGGACTCACAGTCTCTACTCAGTGAATTATGAACACCCTGTACAGTTCACTGAAGATGCCTACAGTCCCTCAGGACTCACAGTCTCTACTCAGTGAATTATGAACACCCTGTACAGTTCACTGAAGATTCCTACAGTCCCTCAGGACTCACAGTCTCTACTCAGTGAATTATGAGCACCCTGTACAGTTCACTGAAGATGCCTACAGTCCCTCAGGACTCACAGTCTCGACTGAGTGAATTATGAACACCCTATACAGTTCACTGAAGATGCCTGCAGTCCCCCAGGACTCACAGTCTCTACTCAGTGAATTATGAACACCCTGTACAGTTCACTGAAGATGCCTGCAGTCCCTCAGGACTCACAGTCTCTACTCAGTGAATTATGAACACCCTGTACAGTTCACTGAAGATGCCTGCAGTCCCCTCAGGACTCACAGTCTCTACTCAGTGAATTATGAACACCCTGTACAGTTCACTGTAGATGCCTACAGTCCCTCAGGACTCACAGTCTCTACTCAGTGAATTATGAACACCCTGTACAGTTCACTGAAGATGCCTACAGTCCCTCAGGACTCACAGTCTCGACTGAGTGAATTATGAACACCCTGTACAGTTCACTGAAGATGCCTGCAGTCCCCTCAGGACTCACAGTCTCTACTCAGTGAATTATGAACACCCTGTACAGTTCACTGTAGATGCCTACAGTCCCTCAGGACTCACAGTCTCTACTCAGTGAATTATGAACACCCTGTACAGTTCACTGAAGATGCCTACAGTCCCTCAGGACTCACAGTCTCGACTGAGTGAATTATGAACACCCTGTACAGTTCACTGAAGATGCCTGCAGTCCCCTCAGGACTCACAGTCTCTACTCAGTGAATTATGAGCACCCTGTACATTTCACTGAAGATGCCTACAGTCCCTCAGGATTCACAGTCTCTACTCAGTGAATTATGAACACCCTGTACAGTTCACTGAAGATGCCTACAGTCCCTCAGGACTCACAGTCTCTATTCAGTGAATTATGAACACCCTGTACAGTTCACTGAAGATGCCTACAGTCCCTCAGGACTCACAGTCTCTACTCAGTGAATTATGAACACCCTGTACAGTTCACTGAAGATGCCTGCAGTCCCTCAGGACTCACAGTCTCTACTCAGTGAATTATGAACACCCTGTACAGTTCACTGAAGATGCCTACAGTCCCTCAGGACTCACAGTCTCTACTCAGTGAATTATGAACACCCTGTACAGTTCACTGAAGATGCCTGCAGTCCCTCAGGACTCACAGTCTCTACTCAGTGAATTATGAACACCCTGTACAGTTCACTGAAGATGCCTACAGTCCCTCAGGACTCACAGTCTCTACTCAGTGAATTATGAACACCTTGTACAGTTCACTGAAGATGCCTGCAGTCCCCCAGGACTCACAGTCTCTACTCAGTGAATTATGAACACCCTGTACAGTTCACTGAAGATGCCTGCAGTCCCCTCAGGACTCACAGTCTCTACTCAGTGAATTATGAACACCCTGTACAGTTCACTGAAGATGCCTGCAGTCCCCTCAGGACTCACAGTCTCTACTCAGTGAATTATGAACACCCTGTACAGTTCACTGTAGATGCCTACAGTCCCTCAGGACTCACAGTCTCTACTCAGTGAATTATGAACACCCTGTACAGTTCACTGAAGATGGCACTCTCTGTAACTGGGGTGTGAGTTGAAAAGCCTGATCTGTCCCAAATTTGCCTCAGATGCGTTTCACAGTATTTTGACATTCAAAAGCCAATGGCTTTATTTTATATAAAACACAACATATATTATTATTACTGTTATTGTTATTATCAGCAGTAGTAGTCATGTGCAATCGCCTACAATTCACCTGTTATATAATGATTTGAAACGTGATTTATACAGCTCCTATATTTAAAATACTATCTAAGCAAACTGCAATCGAGATATGAGGCGCGCATCAACGTGTATGGCTTTATTTTATACAAAATTATTATTATTATTATTATTATTATTATTATTATTATTATTATTATTATTATTATTATTATTATTATATAAGTTAATACATATTATGAAGGGTGTCTCTTATTGTATAAGAGATGTCATTTCGTGCAGTTTGGGTGAGAGGACCGTGAAGCATCTGATTTCACTTGCGTCCGACAGTGCTTAAGCCGACCTCGTTTTGGGGTGAGTTGACTGTGAACCCCCTGAACCTCCCCACAGGCCAGTCATTATCTGCCAGTTAAGAACCTCCACCTCTGTCATTAACACTTAATTAGATTCATGACTGTGGGGCCGGTACCACATCACACTCTCAGTTCAATCAACACTGAGAGTGATAGTCCAGCCTAATTCTCCATGCAAACAAATACATTGCCAATAAGCCATTTTTCCACCATTTTTTCCCAGGGTAGTATTCCCCAATACAAACCCTAAGTCTCCTTACTTGATGGAGGATAATGTATTGGACATAACTGGAGCTCAATAGCAAGACACTTTGAGACATCCAGCTTCTGAGTTCAGCCTTACTAGTAAGGTTGAAATAGCAGCGATGTCACCAGGTTTCATAGACACACACAGCAGTGTGTCCTCAGCATAACAGTGAAGATGTGAAGAGTCACACTGTGTTTACCAGTGATCTCACCAGTGGAAGTATATGTAAATACAATACTGGCTGGTTCAGTGTGTAATAGAATACTGGCTGGTTCAGGGTGTAATAGAATACTGGCTGGTTCAGTGTGTAATAGAATGCTGGCTGGTTCAGGGTGTAATAGAATACTGGCTGGGTCAGTGTGTAATAGAATACTGGCTGGTTCAGTGTGTAATAGAATACTGGCTGGTTCAGTGTGTAATAGAATACTGGCTGGTTCAGGGTGTAATAGAATACTGGCTGGTTCAGGGTGTAATAGAATACTGGCTGGTTCAGGGTGTAATAGAATACTGGCTGGTTCAGTGTGTAATAGAATACTGGCTGGTTCAGTGTGTAATAGAATACTGGCTGGTTCAATGTGTAATAGAATACTGGCTGGTTCAGGTTGTAATAGAATACTGGCTGGGTCAATGTGTAATAGAATACTGGCTGGTTCAGGTTGTAATAGAATACTGGCTGGGTCAGTGTGTAATAGAATACTGGCTGGTTCAGTGTGTAATAGAATACTGGCTGGTTCAGTGTGTAATAGAATACTGGCTGGTTCAGGGTGTAATAGAATACTGGCTGGTTCAGGGTGTAATAGAATACTGGCTGGTTCAGGGTGTAATACAATTCTGGCTGGTTCAGTGTGTAATAGAATGCTGGCTAGTTCAGTGTGTAATAGAATGCTGGCTGGTTCAGTGTGTAATAGAATGCTGGCTGGTTCAGTGTGTAATAGAATACTGGCTGGTTCAGGGTGTAATAGAATACTGGCTGGTTCAGGGTGTAATAGAATACTGGCTGGTTCAGGGTGTAATAGAATACTGGCTGGTTCAGTGTGTAATATAATGCTGGCTGGTTCAGTGTGTAATAGAATACTGGCTGGTTCAGGGTGTAATAGAATACTGGCTGGTTCAGGGTGTAATAGAATACTGGCTGGTTCAGGGTGTAATAGAATACTGGCTGGTTCAGTGTGTAATACAATACTGGCTGGTTCAATGTGTAATAGAATACTGGCTGGTTCAGGTTGTAATAGAATACTGGCTGGGTCAGTGTGTAATAGAATACTGGCTGGTTCAGTGTGTAATAGAATACTGGCTGGTTCAGTGTGTAATAGAATACTGGCTGGTTCAGGGTGTAATAGAATACTGGCTGGTTCAGGGTGTAATAGAATACTGGCTGGTTCAGGGTGTAATACAATTCTGGCTGGTTCAGTGTGTAATAGAATGCTGGCTGGTTCAGTGTGTAATAGAATGCTGGCTGGTTCAGTGTGTAATAGAATGCTGGCTGGTTCAGTGTGTAATAGAATACTGGCTGGTTCAGGGTGTAATAGAATACTGGCTGGTTCAGGGTGTAATAGAATACTGGCTGGTTCAGGGTGTAATAGAATACTGGCTGGTTCAGTGTGTAATATAATGCTGGCTGGTTCAGTGTGTATTTCCAGGGAGTAATACCATCGAGAGGTTCTGGGGACAGTAGATCTCGAGATGGTATTACCTGTGTTAATACACACTGAACCAGCCAGTATTCTTTTTACCTCTGCTAATACACACTGAACCAGCCAGTATTCTTTTTACTCTGCTAATACACACTGAACCAGCCAGTATTCTTTTTACTCTGCTAATACACACTGAACCAGCCAGTATTCTTTTTACTCTGCTAATACACACTGAACCAGCCAGTATTCTTTTTACTCTGCTAATACACACTGAACCAGCCAGTATTTTTTGTAATATATGGATTTGAGTTTGATTATCACTTTCCGTTCAGGGGCATTGCAAGAATGTCTGTGTGTGGTGCACAGTAGTATTATTTAGGTCTATCCATATATTACAAAGAAAATAATATGGGACCAAGAATAGAGCCCTGGGGGACACACAAGTAATAACAGATAATCCTGATACAGACTCCCCTAAAGAAACACAGTACTGTCTGTTAGATACGACTAAAACCAGTTTAGAACAGTTCCAGTCAGGCCAGCCCAGCTTTTAAGATGCTCAATTAAAATGTCCTGATCCACAGTATCACTGAGGTGTAACAGAACCACAATGGATATAGAGTTACAGTCTGCACTCATCAGTAAGTCATTCACCACTCTGACAAGGGCAGCCTCTGTACTGTGAGCAGATCAAAACCCTGACTGAACTTCTCAAGAACATTGCTGCAATCCAGAAATCTGTTCAGTGGATCAGCTACTACCTTCTCAAGAACAGTGCTACAATCCAGAAATCTGTTGAGTGGATCAGCTGCTACCTTCTCAAGAACATTGCTACAATCCAGAAATCGTAGTTGACTGAGTACTACCTTCTCCCAAGAACCTTAGCTAAGAATAGCAGGTTAGAAAAGGGTCTACAATTACAATCCAAGTTGGATTTTTTGAGTAAAGGCTTAACCAAAGCAGTTTTGAAAGCAGCTGAACATTCAAATAAGAACCATCCTGATGAATGTGATCCCTGATATTAATAATCTGTTAGTGTCACACAGCTTTAACTAAGAGATCTTTATCATTGTTCTTTTCCAGGGTAATGAAGATGAGATTCCTAGGGAGGACCTGTCTCATTGTCTTGAGTTTGCTTCCAGCTGTTTCTACACAAGGTGAGAGGGACTGTAGAAATTAAACTGATCCATTGAGATGCACCCTCTTATTTCCAGGGTTCTGTATATTGCTGTCTGCATCAATGTATGAGCTCACAGAACAGCTAATAGCTCTCAACTATTTCTAATACTAGAGTCCTGTTTTGAGAAACAGCATATTTGTTTACAATTGCTTTACCTCGTCTTTTCTTTCTCAGGTGGATGGCGTGTCGTTGGCTCTGATCAGCCTGTCATTGCTGAGCCTGGTGATGATGTCATCCTGCCCTGTCGCATTTCACCCAGAGTCAGTGCTGTGGACATGGAAGTGAGGTGGTTCAGGGATGCATTTGAAAAACCAGTCCATTTATATCGTTCCCGAAAGAATATTCTAGGAACACAGGACAGCGACTACCGGGGCCGCACTGCTCTCTCTCCTGAAGCACTGCAGACAGGCGATATCTCTCTGCATCTGAGAAACCTCCAGCCCTCTGATAGAGGCGTCTATACCTGCGTAGCTGATGATAGAAGTCAGTATGATGAAGGACAGACTGAAGTGATAGTCGCAGGTCAGTAATGTTTGATACACAAGTTGAACTCACTACTAATCTGTTACCAGCTCTTGTCTCTTCAATACAAAACTACCCACGGCCATAAATTAAATAATCTAGGCTTGCAGAAAAAGTGATGCCAGTGTATAAGTGATGTTGGATATGTCAGCACTGACACAGTAACTCATAATATAATACAGGGGAGCTGGGATCCTCGCAGGACTGGATATGTCAGCACTGACACAGTAACTCATAATATAATACAGGGGAGCTGAGATCCTCGCAGGACTGGATATGTCAGCACTGACACAGTAACTCATAATATAATCGAGGGGAGCTGGGATCCTCACAGGACTGGATATGTCAGCACTGACACAGTAACTCATAATATAATACAGGGGAGCTGGGATCCTCGCAGGACTGGATATGTCAGCACTGACATAGTAACTCATAATATAATACAGGGGAGCTGGGATCCTCACAGGACTGGATATGTCAGCACTGACACAGTAACTCATAATATAATACAGGGGAGCTGGGATCCTCGCAGGACTGGATATGTCAGCACTGACATAGTAACTCATAATATAATACAGGGGAGCTGGGATCCTCGCAGGACTGGATATGTCAGCACTGACATAGTAACTCATAATATAATACAGGGGAGCTGGGATCCTCACAGGACTGGATATGTCAGCACTGACACAGTAGTTCACTCAATAATAAAGACATATAACTAGGGTCCTACCAAATTCATGGTACACTTTTGTAAATTTTACAGTCCATAACATTTTAAAAATCTTAAATTTCACGATTTAAGCTATTTAAATCTTAAATTTCAAGTTTTGTTAAAAATGACAAAAGATTAACATGTAAAGCCCTGAAGTTAACGAAAGCCTGTGACTAACAAAGTAGAAACGGTAAAAGAAAATGAAACTGAAATCCAGAGGATCGCTGTATGATTTTTGCGTTTTCTGTTACTGTTATTAATAAAAAAAAAAAACTGTTCTGATTTTAAATGTCATTGTGTGCAACACTAACTCAAAAGCTATTCTGAAATGCTGTTTCTCTCCAGAGGCTAAAAAATATAAACCAGACGTCTCTGAAATTACTGACATTATTTTTTTGTCCTGTTGTGTTTTTTATGTATATTTCTGCTGCTTGGTATATATTTGGCTTCCAAATGATTGTCCGTGATCCGCTGCAGTAATGACTGGAGCACTTTTTGATTTGCTTTGGACACTCATTTAGAAATGTGGGTCTAATTTGACTCTAGTGACGATAGATCCATTGAGGTCATACTAAACCCGCCCCGGATGCCTGTGTCTACCAATCAGTGAGTAGAGCCCAGTTATTGACTGTTGTCAAGTGTCAATCAATAAATCCTGTCCAGTTCATGATGAGCTTTCTATTTTAAATTGAAAACGAGCTCATCAGGAACCTGTAACAGTACATATCACTTAATTGGATTTTAGTGCAGGGTGAAAGTTAAGGTGACCAGATTTTTAAGTCCTTAAACTGGGACAGTATGGAAACTCTGTGAATAACTTCCAGCTTCCAAGCTGTGGGGAAGCTCCAGGGTTTTTATTTTAACTTTGGCAATGTTTGATCTAATATCATATTGAAAGTGAATGCAAAGACTCACAGTTAATAAGATGAAATCATATTCCTTTTCTGATCAATTGAAATGTTGTCACTTCTTTACTTATGAAACAAATACTATTTAATCTTCCTTAATATAAGCATAAGCATTAGCCTGTGTAAAATGTGCAGGGGAGTTTTCAGATTGTCAGGAGACGCTTTCTCATTATCATTGATTGGTACTGAAAAACTGCATAGACAAGGCAGGAAATGACATCATACAATGAACATGTTTTCAGTGATACCTGTCGGCTTAAAACATGTTAAAAATAACATTTGGAAATAAAGCTACTAGCAGAAACGTAAAGGGATCGACCCCACCTCCACCCCCCCAGTCATTCGAGCCCTGACATTTGCCGTTATTTTTTTGACTACTGTAGTGTAACCTGGTCACGCAGTGAGAGTGATGATTCAGACGAGGATAGCCGCCACTTCATTTCAGCAACATGAATAAACCCGCCCGCAATTCTGTGATTGGTTGCAAATATGAACAGTGACTGTTCAGTAATTCTGCAGATTTGCACGGCACTGTGCAGACGCTTTTTAATGCTGCTGGTCGTTCAGCCTTCCCTTCAGTCACATCAAGTGTCATTGTGCTGTAATAAGTTAGATATGGTAGTAACACAGCAGCCTGCATGAAAATACAATATTCTGTTAAGGGCGCGACGATGGTCTGGGGAAAAAAAAAAAAACGGGACGAAATGAGCGTCCCAAGAAAGGTTCTGGGGACACTGGGACCAGTGTTCCAAAGTGGGACGGCTGGTCACGTTAATAAAAGTCCACAAAACAGACCAGACCGGTGCAGAATGAATTTCACGGGCCCTGTCACGTTTTTCACAGCTGTGAAATGGGTAGGGCCCTACATATAACACAAGGAGACCTGGCTGGTGTGTCTATCTGTGTGTGTCTCACTGTCTCTATTCCTTGATAGTCTATCTGTATGTGTCTCACTGTCTCTATTCCCTGACAGCTCTGGGGACCCAGCCCTCAATCTCTGTAGACTCTACAGAAGGAGAGCAGACCCAGCTGGTGTGCAGATCAGAGGGGTGGAGCCCTGAACCTGAAGTGATCTGGAGAGACAAGGATGGAAACAATGTGACATCACTGTCCAGCCCAACAGTGCAGAGTGACAGTCAGGGGTTCCTCAGTGTCAGCAGCTACATCAAAGTCAAACAGCAGTCCAACGTGTTCTCTTGTCTGGTTAGAAGTAAAACACCCAAACCAGACTGGGAATCCAAACTCCACATATCCAGTGAGTATCACATGTTTGTGGATTGAGCCTGACTCACACTGACCATAGATTACAGTCATCATGATGGGGCATCAACATCTGAATCAAACACATGAACTAGTGGACCAGTCAATATCTGAATCAAACACATGAACTAGTGGACCAGTCAATATCTGAATCAAACACATGAACTAGTGGACTAGTCAATATCTGAATCAAACACATGAACTAGTGGACCAGTCAATATCTGAATCAAACACATGAACTAGTGGACCAGTCAATATCTGAATCAAACACATGAACTAGTGGACCAGTCAATATCTGAATCAAACACATAAACTAGTGGACCAGTCAACATCTGAATCAAACACATGAACTAGTGGACCAGTCAATATCTGAATCAAACACATGAACTAGTGGACCAGTCAATATCTGAATCAAACACATGAACTAGTGGACCAGTCAATATCTGAATCAAACACATGAACTAGTGGGCCAGTCAATATCTGAATCAAACACATGAACTAGTGGGCCAGTCAATATCTGAATCAAACACATGAACTAGTGGGCCAGTCAACATCTGAATCAAACACATGAAATAGTGGACCAGTCAATATCTGAATCAAACACATGAACTAGTGGACCAGTCAATATCTGAATCAAACACATGGACTAGTGGTCCAGTCAATATCTGAATCAAACATATGAACTATTGGACCAGTCAATATCTGAATGAATGAAGGGGTGTGTCTCAGTGTTGGGAGGGGTGTGTGGAATGCTCACTATGAGGGGGTGTGTCTCAGTGTTGGGAGGGGTGTGTGGAATGCTCACTATGAGGGGGTGTGGCTCAGTGTTGGGAGGGGTGTGTGGAATGCTCACTATGAGGGGTGTGGTCAGTGTTGGGAGGGGTGTGTGGAATGCTCACTATGAGGGGTGTGGTCAGTGTTGGGAGGGGTGTGTGGAATGCTCACTATGAGGGGTGTGGCTCAGTGTTGGGAGGGGTGAGTGGAATGCTCACTATGAGGGGTGTGGTCAGTGTTGGGAGGGGTGTGTGGAATGCTCACTATGAGGGGTGTGGTCAGTGTTGGGAGGGGTGTGTGGAATGCTCACTATGAGGGGTGTGGCTCAGTGTTGGGAGGGGTGTGTGGAATGCTCACTATGAGGGTGTGTGGTTCAGTGTTGGGAGGGGTGTGTGGAATGCTCACTATGAGGGGGTGTGGTCAGTGTTGGGAGGGGTGTGTGTGTTCCAGTGTGTTGAGCTGCTGTGTTGTTTTCCAGGTGATTTTTTCCCAGGAGGCTCGGGATGGATGGTGGCTTTCTTTTTGACTTTAGCTCTCAGTATTGGAGCCATTCCTCTGCTTGGGATCCAATGGAGAAGAATGGATGGTATGAACTTTATCATTATCATGTGGCATTTCATATAGCTCTGTGCATTTTAAACATGTCAAACAGGTTTACAATAATATGGACTGTTCTGTTTTTCTTCTAGCCATGGAGAGAAAGCTTGAGCCTATGGGTAAGTAAAGCACTTAATGAAGAGATGCTGAAAACCCATTCCAGGTTTCTGCAGCAGTATCTTAAACTACCACACCCATAAATAAAGGCATCCCTGGACCGGAAATCCAGCTCATTAGAATTGATTATAAATAATAATAAATATAATTGTTTTTATACATTGCAATTGTTATTTTATTGTTTCCAGGACCCTTTTGTAAATGAGACCTGATTAAATAAATTAATAAATTAAATCTCATGGTTAAATAAATTAATCTATTCAAATTTAAATTTAAAAAAAGTTGGGGTGGGGGTTTGCACAGAAAGGTTTAGGAATATAAATATTTCCTTATAGAGGGATGTTGAAAATTGTAACAATTTTAGTTTGTATGTTTCATATACTTCACAGATAGCAGATTCATTTTCACATAGACATCCTGTTCATTTAACTGGTTGTGTTTTTCATACTGCAATTTAATCTGTACTGGAGCTGAAATAACCACACACTGTTCTGTCTGATTCATTTTAATCTGTACTGGATCTGAAATAACCACACACTGTTCTGTCTGATTCATTTTAATCTGTACTGGAGCTGAAATAACCACACACTGTTCTGTCTGATTCATTTTAATCTGTTCTGGAGCTGAAATAACAACACACTGTTCTGTCTGATTCATTTTAATCTGTACTGGATCTGAAATAACCACACACTGTTCTGTCTGATTCATTTTAATCTGCACTGGAGCTGAAATAACCACACACTGTTCTGTCTGATTCATTTTAATCTGTACTGGAGCTGAAATAACCACACACTGTTCTGTCTGATTCATTTTAATCTTTACTGGAGCTGAAATAACCACACACTGTTCTGTCTGATTTTTTTTTTTTAGCTGCTCAGCGCCTTCGTGAGGAACTTGGTAAGAACTGTTTTCATAACTTTATTTGTAGAATTACTCTAAATGTTTATATCTATCTATCTATCTATCTATCTATCTATCTATCTATCTATCTATCTACTCATGCTGTCTGTCTGTCGCTGTGTCTGTTGGGAGTGCTTGCAGTGCGTGTGCAGAGTGCGGAGTTCAGAGTGAGTGAGGGGTTCTCCTCTGCGTGTGCAGAGTGCGGAGCTCAGAGTGAGTGAGGGGTTCTTCTCTGTGTGTGCAGAGTGCGGAGTTCAGAGTGAGTGAGGGGTTCTCCTCTGTGTGTGCAGAGTGCGGAGCTCAGAGTGAGTGAGGGGTTCTCCTCTGCGTGTGCAGAGTGCGGAGTTCAGAGTGAGTGAGGGGTTCTCCTCTGCGTGTGCAGAGTGCGGAGCTCAGAGTGAGTGAGGGGTTCTCCTCTGCGTGTGTAGAGTGCGGAGCTCAGAGTGAGTGAGGGGTTCTACTCTGCGTGTGCAGAGTGCAGAGCTCAGAGTGAGTGAGGGGTTCTCCTCTGCGTGTGTAGAGTGCGGAGTTCAGAGTGAGTGAGGGGTTCTCCTCTGCGTGTGCAGAGTGCAGAGCTCAGAGTGAGTGAGGGGTTCTCCTCTGCGTGTGCAGAGTGCGGAGCTCAGACTGAGTGAGGGGTTCTCCTCTGCGTGTGCAGAGTGTGGTGCTCAGAGTGAGTGAGGGGTTCTCCTCTGTGTGTGCAGAGTGCGGAGCTCAGAGTGAGTGAGGGGTTCTCCTCTGCGTGTGCAGAGTGCGGAGTTCAGAGTGAGTGAGGGGTTCTCCTCTGCGTGTGCAGAGTGCGGAGCTCAGAGTGAGTGAGGGGTTCTCCTCTGCGTGTGCAGAGTGCGGAGCTCAGAGTGAGTGAGGGGTTCTCCTCTGCGTGTGCAGAGTGTGGAGTTCAGAGTGAGTGAGGGGTTCTCCTCTGCGTGTGCAGAGTGCAGAGCTCAGAGTGAGTGAGGGGTTCTCCTCTGCGTGTGCAGAGTGCGGAGCTCAGAGTGAGTGAGGGGTTCTCCTCTGCTTGTGCAGAGTGCGGAGCTCAGAGTAAGTGAGGGGTTCTCCTCTGCGTGTGTAGAGTGCGGAGTTCAGAGTGAGTGAGGGGTTCTCCTCTGCGTGTGCAGAGTGCGGAGCTCAGAGTGAGTGAGGGGTTCTCCTCTGCGTGTGCAGAGTGCAGAGCAGAGGGGGGGTCCCAGTCCCAGTCCCAGTCCCTGTCCCTGTCCCTGTCCCTGTCCCTGTCCCTAGGGGATCAAGGATTTTGAAGCTCCGTTAAAGGGAAAAGAGGGATTCAAGTTTTTGAGCACTGCCCTGATTTAAAATTGTTCTTAAATTCTGCACAGCAAATTAGACGCAATGCAGCTGTATTGGGCATGGAGCAAAGAGAAAGAGATCAATTAAAACATGTAATAAGCAAAGTTCGTGCCTCTCTAAACAAGAATGATGTATAAGTCTACACAAGCATCTTTTCTTTTGTACGTTTTTACTATTGTTTGTACTTTCCAGTGCAGCTCTTTTTTCAACCCAACAATGTAGACTCTTAATATAGGAACTTTAAATATAAGTGGAGGTAGAGATTGTGCAAAGAGAGCAGCTCAGTGTGAATATATAAACCATAAGAAAGTTAATGTTGCCATGCTCCAAGAGACCCATACAGATGATAATAATAAATCTGAGAGGATTCAGGATTGGGAAGGGGAGGTTATTTGTAGACGGTAGAAATTTAGTATTTGTTAATATTTATGCACCAAACGATGGGAGAGAGAGGGTGCTGTTTTTTCAGACTCTCAATGGAGTTATAGCCCAGAGTCAGACTGAAGAAGTGGTTTTATTAGCTGGTAATTTTAATTGTACAGTTGACGACAAGCTAGACAGAATAGCCCAGAGCCTCACCCCAGGTCAGTTAAGGAGCTGGTTAGTGTTTTAACAGCGCATGATAAGGAGGATGTGTGGAGGGTAATGAATCCTGATGTTAAGCACTGTGGAGTAGTGGTTAGGGTTCTGGACTCTTGACCAGAGGGTCATGGGTTCAATCCCCAGTGGGGGACACTGCTGTTGTACCCTTGAGCAAGGTACTTTACCTAGATTGCTCCAGTAAATACCCAACTGTATAAATGGGTAATTGTATTTAAAAATAATGTGATATCTGTATAATGTGAAATAATGTATAACGTGATATCTTGTAACAATTGTAAGTCGCCCTGGATAAGGGCGTCTGCTAAGAAATAAATAATAATAACTATACCTGGGCTAAGGGGAGCCATGGGAATATATGTTTAGCTCGACAAGATACATTTGATGTGTTTAAGCATCATTTAAATTATTTTTCTAAATGTACTATTCATCCCACAGGTCTATCTGATCATAGTTTGGTCAGTTTGAATATGATTATCCCTACTGAATGTGTTTATTCTTCCTATTGGCATGTTATAATAAACTTTTAAAAGACTTCTTTTATGAACGATGAAAGGCAGAAAGGGGTTTTTTTATCAATAAGGCAATGGTGGGACGTGAGTGAAGTTCAGACCCGACTGTTTTTTCAACAGTACACTATGAATGCTACAAAGAGCACTAGCGAGGCTGTGAGAGAGCTGGAGGAGGATATCACTGAACTCCATAGGGCTCTGACAGAGGAGTTCATTTCTCTGGAGAGATGTGTGCTGGCTATCGGGGAGGTGGGGGGCTGTCAGAACAAGCCAAGCTGACAGAGGAGTTCATTTCTCTGGAGAGATGTGTGCTGGCTATCGGGGAGGTGGGGGGCTGTCAGAACAAGCCAAGCTGACAGAGGAGTTCATTTCTTGGAGAGATGTGTGCTGGCTATCGGGGAGGTGGGGGGCTGTCAGAACAAGCCAAGCTGACAGTGGAGTTCATTTCTCTGGAGAGATGTGTGCTGGCTATCGTGGAGGTGAGGGGCTGTCAGAACAAGCCAAGCTGATAGAGGAGTTCATTTCTCTGTTTTCTGTCACCACCTGGCAACCCTACTGTATTTACATGCAGCTCTTCACAATAGTGCGCAATAGATTTTACACCTCAGTGTGCAGAAAGTAATCCAGCTCTCTTCTTTTCACAGAGTCTGTGAGCCGCACCCTTAAATCAGGTATGTAGAGTGTGTGTAAATCCACAGCCTGACTCACCCCAGCTCAGCCCTGCCGGTTAGTGTGTGCTGCACATCTTCTGAACTGTAGAAAGTACAGGAGGAGTGATTGTAAAATAATGCTGTCTTTATTTCTGTGTTCTAGAATGGAAGTGGATCCTCAGCTCAGCAGGTATGTGTCTCTTCAATGGATTCCTTTCACAGTGGAGGGTAAAAGAACAGCGAGGAGCCCCGTCTCACTCACTGTGTTTACATCTATAATAAAAAGTGACTTCATGTTAGCAGATTCATGTAAACCCTGCTTGCTAAAGGTGCTGGTGACCATGGCATTGACCTCATATGAATGCCACACTGAGTCATGTGATTTCTACTGCATAGAGACCCAACACTTTGAGTAAACTGTCTTCATTTCTGGTAAACAGCTGTATTCTTTGAGTTTCTTTGCTGGAGTCCAGTAAAAATAACCCTTTCACTGCCACTTTGCTTTAACCTCTGGACATACAGTGCCTTGCGAAAGTATTCGGCCCCCTTGAACTTTGCGACCTTTTGCCACATTTCAGGCTTCAAACATAAAGATATGAAACTGTAATTTTTTGTGAAGAATCAACAACAAGTGGGACACAATCATGAAGTGGAACGAAATTTATTGGATATTTCAAACTTTTTTAACAAATAAAAAACTGAAAAATTGGGCGTGCAAAATTATTCAGCCCCCTTAAGTTAATACTTTGTAGCGCCACCTTTTGCTGCGATTACAGCTGTAAGTCGCTTGGGGTATGTCTCGATCAGTTTTGCACATCGAGAGACTGAAATTTTTGCCCATTCCTCCTTGCAAAACAGCTCGAGCTCAGTGAGGTTGGATGGAGAGCATTTGTGAACAGCAGTTTTCAGTTCTTTCCACAGATTCTCGATTGGATTCAGGTCTGGACTTTGACTTGGCCATTCTAACACCTGGATATGTTTATTTGTGAACCATTCCATTGTAGATTTTGCTTTATGTTTTGGATCATTGTCTTGTTGGAAGACAAATCTCCGTCCCAGTCTCAGGTCTTTTGCAGACTCCATCAGGTTTTCTTCCAGAATGGTCCTGTATTTGGCTCCATCCATCTTCCCATCAATTTTAACCATCTTCCCTGTCCCTGCTGAAGAAAAGCAGTCCCAAACCATGATGCTGCCACCACCATGTTTGACAGTGGGGATGGTGTGTTCAGGGTGATGAGCTGTGTTGCTTTTACGCCAAACATAACGTTTTGCATTGTTGCCAAAAAGTTCGATTTTGGTTTTATCTGACCAGAGCACCTTCTTCCACATGTTTGGTGTGTCTCCCAGGTGGCTTGTGGCAAACTGTAAACAACACTTTTTATGGATATCTTTAAGAAATGGCTTTCTTCTTGCCACTCTTCCATAAAGGCCAGATTTGTGCAGTATACGACTGATTGTTGTCCTATGGACAGAGTCTCCCACCTCAGCTGTAGATCTCTGCAGTTCATCCAGAGTGATCATGGGCCTCTTGGCTGCATCTCTGATCAGTCTTCTCCTTGTATGAGCTGAAAGTTTAGAGGGACGGCCAGGTCTTGGTAGATTTGCAGTGGTCTGATACTCCTTCCATTTCAATATTATCGCTTGCACAGTGCTCCTTGGGATGTTTAAAGCTTGGGAAATCTTTTTGTATCCAAATCCGGCTTTAAACTTCTCCACAACAGTATCTCGGACCTGCCTGGTGTGTTCCTTGTTCTTCATGATGCTCTCTGCGCTTTAAACGGACCTCTGAGACTATCACAGTGCAGGTGCATTTATACGGAGACTTGATTACACACAGGTGGATTCTATTTATCATCATTAGTCATTTAGGTCAACATTGGATCATTCAGAGATCCTCACTGAACTTCTGGAGAGAGTTTGCTGCACTGAAAGTAAAGGGGCTGAATAATTTTGCACGCCCAATTTTTCAGTTTTTTATTTGTTAAAAAAGTTTGAAATATCCAATAAATTTCGTTCCACTTCATGATTGTGTCCCACTTGTTGTTGATTCTTCACAAAAAATTACAGTTTCATATCTTTATGTTTGAAGCCTGAAATGTGGCAAAAGGTCGCAAAGTTCAAGGGGGCCGAATACTTTCGCAAGGCACTGTATAATTGATACAGAAAACACACTGTAAATACTCAATTTATTATTATTATTATTATTATTATTATTATTATTATTATTATTATTATTATTGGCACGGTGGTTAGCGTTGCTGCCTCACAGCTCCAGGGTCCTGGGTTCGAGTCCGGCCTCAGGGGTCTGTCTGTGTGGAGTTTGCATGTTCTCCCTGTGTTCACGTGGGTTTTCTCTGGGTACTCTAGTTTCCTCCCATAGTCCAAAGACATGCTGGCTAGGTGGATTGGCCTCTCTAAATTGCCCCTTAGTTGCTCTGCGATGGACTGGCGTCCCGTCCAGGGTGTAGAGTGTCACCTTGCGCCCATGTGTCTGTCGGGTTAGGC
Source organism: Acipenser ruthenus (assembly GCF_902713425.1). Classification (NCBI taxonomy): domain Eukaryota; kingdom Metazoa; phylum Chordata; class Actinopteri; order Acipenseriformes; family Acipenseridae; genus Acipenser; species Acipenser ruthenus. The sequence goes on along the minus strand of NC_081231.1, from coordinate 5,123,920 downwards.
TCTGGCTCACCGCAGCCCTCTATAGGATTAAGTGGTTATAGATAATGGAGGGATTATTATTATTATTATTATTATTATTATTATTATTATTATTATTATTATTATTATTATTATTATTGTCTCCTCTCTTCTTCACAGTTGACTGTTTGACTCTGGACCTCGATACAGCACACCCCCGGCTCACCCTGCCTGTGGATGGGAAACAAGTGAGAGGGAAAAGGCAGGATCATAACAGTTCTCAGAGATTTGATTACAGGCGCTGTGTGCTGGGCAAGGAGGGCTTCACCTCAGGGAGACACTACTGGGAGCTGGGTGTGGGAAAGAATACATTCTGGAGATTAGGAGTCAGCAGAGAGTCTCCCCCGAGGAAGGAGGAGTTCAGCATGACCCCCCAGCAGGGTTACTGGACTGTGGGGTGGGATGGAGATGAAGATAAAGATGAGTTCATTGCTCTCACTGACCCCCAGACCCCCCTCCCCCTGAGCCTGAAGCCCCAGAAGCTGGGGGTGTATCTGGATTATGAGGAAGGGCGGCTCTCCTTTTACAATGTGGAGACCAGATCTCACATCTACACTTTCACTGACATGGAGTTCAAGCCCAATGAGAAACTCTATCCATTCTTCTGGACTTGGGACGAGAAAACAGACCTTGCACTGGTGTCCCCGAGGAAGATGAATGACAGCTCTTTCTTTCTTCTAGTCTGGAAATGGATTCTTGCTGCATCAGGTACTGATTCACTTTACTACTTGTTTGCTAGAGGCTGATATGCTTGTTGGTTTATTATTTATTTCTATAACTCCTATCTGGTTTGAAGTGTTACAGAACACCCTTTAGTGTTTTCAACAAATACACAGCTAACCATTGCTTTTCATAATAATAACATGGGTCTTGCAAGTTTTATTATTTTATAGTATTGATAAGTTCATGTCATAATAAAAAGTCTGCAGTTGTTACAATAACAGCAGTGGATAAGTTTAAATTATTACAGAACACGCTTCAGTCTTTTTAACAAACACACTCTTTCCATTGCTGTCTCCTGTGCTAAACGCATTGCTGAGATATCTTTACAACATTATATCAATTGTTTTGATATTTTTATTCACATAAATTAACTGAGAAATGAAGGCGATGTCAAAACAGTGTGAGGATTGTGTCACACCTCCATGTGTACCTGCCTGACTCTTCACACAGTGTGAGGATAGTGTCACACCTCCATGTGTACCTGCCTGACTCTTCACACAGTGTGAGGATAGTGTCACACCTCCAGGTGTACCTGCCTGACTCTTCACACAGTGTGAGGATTGAGTCTGAACTCCTGCGTGGCTCTCTCTGCCACCTTCCTCACTGCTTTGGCCACGTCTCCGCGCTGGCCCAGGGCATTGGTGCCGGTATGCATGGCGATGTGTCGGGGGCTCCCCAGGCTGGTTCGGTTCAGTAGCTGCAGGGCTCTCCAATAGCCTTTTCACACTAGCAAACCAGAGCCGAGCCGAGTCCTCGCGGTACGGCTAGTTCCACACGGGTCATTTTGTCGATCCGAACCGGAACCGTGAAACTCTGGCCTCGCGAGATATCTGGTACTGGCTCGGTGCTGAGCAAGGCTGGGGGCGCGGTTAACTCGTACTGCCTGAAACGATAGAGTCTACCAAAAGATTTCACAGGGATTGAGAAATATGAGACTAAACCGCAGCGCAAAACAGTGCTGTGAAAAAATAAAAATAATAAAACAGGATTCAAAATAAATAAAAGATCATAACAATAAAAGCATCGACCGCAAAAAAAGTAAATCTGATGTCTTAATGTCTAGGGCAGCAGTGTGGAGTAGTGGTTAGGGCTCTGGACTATTGACCGGAGGGTCGTGGGTTCAATCCCCGGTCGGGGACACTGCTGCTGTACCCTTGAGCAAGGTACTTTACCTAGATTGCTCCAGTAAAAACCCAACTGTATAAATGGGGAATTGTATGTAAAAATAATGTGATATCTTGTAACAATTGTAAGTCGCCCTGGATAAGGGCGTCTGCTAAGAAATAAATAATAATAATAATAATAATTAATGGACGCAGTTCTTGGTCACAGACCTGCAGCGACCGGCGCCGATGTGTTGAATTCGGAGACTTGTCTTCTGGAAAGTATTTCTCCTTTAAATTGTTTAACGCTGACAGGGATCATTTCAAACAGAGACAAATCAAACCTTACAGTGTGTGAACTGCAAGGTCTGCTGCTGCTTCATGAATTGGGTTCCATGTATTTATCAGCAACGCTTTATATTGCATGACATAAATTAATATTAAATAGATATGCAATTGATATTAAATTAATGTTAAATTAATATTTAATAAATGTGCACTGGCTGGTTTCTTGCTAAATGTTACCCAAATATCGATTGAAAATGTAATGGCACGTCACGGCCATTTATATCACGTTTTGTTACCGTTGAAAATATGTAATAATTTCCCCTTATTGAAAATACAGTTAATCTGACTTGAATGTCAATGGAAAGTAACAAGGAATAATTGAACGTAAATTCAATATGCAATTTAACATTCATTTAATATCAGTTTAATATTAATTTATGCCACGCAATATAAAGCGTTATCATTTTTTCTAATGAATAAAGTGATCAGTAATCGCGCATATTATTTTGAGTTACTTTATAAACCAGCCCTTAACAGAAAAATAAAAATAAGCTCCATATATTGGAAATGTGCAAAGTATCTGAAAATCACATTCAATTCGGTCATTTTAAAAAATCCCATCTATTAACATTGCATGTATAAAAACAAGCTGTAAAGAAAAATCTCTTTAATGTTTCGTTTAGATTTTGTTTTTAATAGGCCTGCTTTAAATCTATTTTTCTGACGTGTTCACTGACATTTTTTAAATACTATCTGTAACTTTTTAAAGTTATTAGTAGTAGTAGTTAATCTAACTTTAATAATTTGAAATGAAATTATTCGGTTTGTATTTGCAGTCAGCAGCATGTGAAACACAAACCCATATTTGTGTATTCGTGTGAAATCTTTTGGTACTTTATCGTTTCGCACAGTCCGACCTCGGGATCCATTCTCAAAACAAATCCACAGCACTCCACTGTGCGCGCGTGTCCGCTCAATCTGGCGTCACGTTCCACAGGCAGCTTCTTCTTTGAGAAGCAGTGTGAAGGTGCACCGTGACACAGTCCCGGGTGGGCAGCGGGGGCAATGACGTTGCGTGTATTTATTTATTTTTTTTTCTGTGGCGTGGCGTGGCAGTGTTGTCGGACTGTCGATCAAAGCAGAAATTCACAAGTCAGAGCTACCAGATTGCCTTCCTGTAGGCGGGATGTTAAGGTCATGTGATCGCTCTGCTTCAGATGTAAACAGTGTGTTCAGTATTAATAAAATTACAATATGTCGAGTCCGCTTCCAAAGAACACGTTTTGCAAAGTATAAAGAACACAACAGGCAGCTGCAGGAGCTGGAATGCGTTTGTACCGCGGGCTCAGCTTTGAGGAGCTGGAATGTGTTTGTACCGCGGGCTCAGCTTTGAGACGCTGGAATGTGTTTGTACCGCGGGCTCAGCTTTGAGGAGCTGGAATGGGTTTGTATCGCGGGCTCAGCTTTGAGGAGCTGGAATGGGTTTGTACCGCGGGCTCAGCTTTGAGGAGCTGGAATGGGTTTGTATCGCGGGCTCAGCTTTGAGGAGCTGGAATGGGTTTGTACCGCGGGCTCAGCTTTGAGGAGCTGGAATGGGTTTGTATCGCGGGCTCAGCTTTGAGGAGCTGGAATGGGTTTGTACCGCGGGCTCAGCTTTGAGGAGCTGGAATGGGTTTGTACCGCGGGCTCAGCTTTGAGGAGCTGGAATGGGTTTGTACCGCGTGCTCAGCTTTGAGACGCTGGAATGGGTTTGTACCGCGTGCTCAGCTTTGAGACGCTGGAATGGGTTTGTACCGCGGGCTCAGCTTTGAGGAGCTGGAATGGGTTTGTACCGCGGGCTCAGCTTTGAGGAGCTGGAATAGGTTTGTACCGCGGGCTCAGCTTTGAGACGCTGGAATGGGTTTGTACCGCGTGCTCAGCTTTGAGGAGCTGGAATGGGTTTGTACCGCGTGCTCAGCTTTGAGGAGCTGGAATGGGTTTGTACCGCGGGCTCAGCTTTGAGGAGCTGGAATGGGTTTGTACCGCGGGCTCAGCTTTGAGGAGCTGGAATGGGTTTGTACCGCGGGCTCAGCTTTGAGACGCTGGAATGGGTTTGTACCGCGTGCTCAGCTTTGAGACGCTGGAATGGGTTTGTACCGCGGGCTCAGATTTGAGGAGCTGGAATGGGTTTGTACCGCGGGCACAGCTTTGAGGAGCTGGAATGGGTTTGTTCTTTTGACGAAACGTTTTCATACTAACTCCTGTACTTGAGAACATTCATTTAAAAATTCAATTGATGCCTCTGATTTAATACGTTTTTTGTGACTAATTAGCTATTAACATTTAAAACATTGAGTACTCTGATGTGTGTTTCAATATTAACTGAATCAAGTTATGAATCAAACTCATACATCTCGTTACATACCAGTAACTGATTTATTAAAATGTTTGGATAAGCTGCTATTTTATTAATTACTGGCTCTGTTTAGTTTCTGCAATTTATTTTATTTACTAAATGAATTTCCCTCAGTGCATATTCTATGTGATTTCCATCTTTCACAATATGTATTCAGATGAATAAAGGGCAGTTTAGATTTGGTTTATTTAGTGTTACAGGTTTAAACATATTAAATGTTTTTAATTTGACATTTTCTCAAGGAGTGCGGGACCCCTGGTGTATCTCACGGCTCATTGCGTTCACTGCGGTTTCCATGACAACAGAACACTGCTACAATTCCAAATTCAGAACACTGCCGCAATTCCAACTGCGATTCCAAACTGCAGCTTGAGTTCAGCCTGTCCATTTAAGAGACTTTACTGTACGAGGCGATCTCGGGGTTTAGTTAATATTTATATCTAGTAAATATTATTATTTTAAGGTTCATTTTAATTGATCTTCATACCTTCATACCCTCGCTCCTTCATACCCTCTTAATAATACTAATAATAATGCTAGTAATAATAATACATTTATTACTACTGCTAATAATAATAATAATAATAATAATAATAATAATAATAATAATAATAATAATAATAATAATAATGTCTCCTCTCTGCGCCACAGTTGATGTGACTCTGGACCCTGATACAGCACACCCCCGGCTCACCCTGTCTGCGGAAGGGAAACGAGTGAGACTGGGAGAGACACGGCAGGATCTCCCTGACAATCCAGTGAGATTTGATGTCTGGCGCTGTGTGCTGGGCAGGGAGAGCTTCACCTCGGGGAGACACTACTGGCAGGTGCAGGTGGGGGGGAATACACTGTGGAGATTAGGAGTCAGCAAAGAGTCTGCCGAGAGGAAGGGGGGGATCAGCATGACCCCCCAGCAGGGTTACTGGACTGTGAGGTGGAGTGGAGGTGAGTTCACTGCTCACACTGACCCCCAGACCCCCCTCCCCCGGAGCCTGAAGCCCCAGAAGCTGGGGGTGTATCTGGATTATGAGGAAGGGCAGCTCTCCTTTTACAATGTGGAGACCAGATCTCACATCTACACTTTCACTGACATGGAGTTCAATCCCAATGAGAAACTCTATCCATTCTTCTGTACTGTGGATGAGAATACAGCCCTTGTGCTGGAGACCCCTGACCCTGACCCTGTCAGCGCTGCAGATTAAACACACATTGCTGTCTGAACCAGGAAACTATTCAAACAGCTCAGACAATCTCCTCTTCACTTTCACTGACACTCTCTCTGCACTCTTCTGGGCTGATGAGAAGAAATCCTCTCTCTTCCACCCTCTTACCCTGAGCCCCTCCTCTTTATTTCTCTACACCCGCTTTCCTACTCTTCCCTTCCTGTCTCCATCTGTTTCCCCTCCACCTCTCCATCTCCAGATCCCTCATTCTCTCTTCTTCTGCTCTCCTCTCTGCCTCCCCTATGGCTCTCCTCACTATTTCCCTTCCCTCTGATATGTTAATCCCCTCCCTTTCCCACTCTCCCTCTCCACCCTGCCTTCTCTACTCTCCCTCTCTCCCCATCCTCTCTCCTCTCCCTCTCTCCTCCCTGCCTTCTCTACTCTCCCTCTCTCCCCCATCCTCTCTCCTCTCCCTCTCTCCTCCCTGCCTTCTCTACTCTCCCTCTCTCCTCCATCCTCTCCACTCTCCCTCTCTCCACCCTGCCTTCTCTACTGTCCCACTCTCCTCTATCCTCTCCACTCTCCCTCTCTCCACCCTGCCTTCTCTACTCTCCCTCTCCTCTATCCTCTCTACTTTCCCTCGCTCCACCCTTCCCTCTCTCCTCTCCCTCTCTTCTCTCCTCCCTCTCCCTCTCTCCTCCATGCCCCCTCTAATTTTGTACTGTGATATTTTGTAACAGCTTTAAGTCTCCCTGGATAAGGACGTCTGCTAATAAATAAATAATGATAAAAGACTTTCTAGACAATAGATGAATGCATTATTTTCCATGTAATCAATATTTACCCTGAAGCTGAGATGCTCCCTGAATATTATTCATTGCTAAACTTAGTGAACTGATTTCTGCTATTTTGATATGAATCTTCTGTTCTGTTTTTGTAGCGCATCTATTTTCTATCTTTCTTGATAAAATGTATAAAAGATATAACGGTGTTGTGTGATTTACTGCTCAATTGTTTACCTTGGCAATCTTGAACTCGTAAAAAGAAAGACATTCATGACAGCAGAGTGCTGATTCTTCACACATAACTCTCAACAATAACAAGCCTGTTGGGTCCATGAGCAGATTCTTCACAGAGACACTCTGCTCTAGTCTAGCTGCTATAGTCAATCAAACACTGTGCTCTAGTCTAGCTGCTATAGTCAATCAAACACTGTGCTCTAGTCTAGCTGCTATAGTCAAACACTGTGCTCTAGTCTAGCTGCTATAGTCAAACACTGCTCTAGTCTAGCTGCTATAGTCAGCAATCAAACACTGTGCTCTAGTCAAGTTGCTATAGTCAGCAATCTCCACACACTGTTCTAGTCTAAGTGCCCTCAGTTTGACCCTGTGTTCTGGCCACGCCCCCCTCCAGTGCAGTATCCATGAAGGACTTCCCGCTGCTGCACGGGGCGGGGGGGGGTTCCTGTCGGGAACGAACCTGGAAGAGGCCGACTACAACACGAGGACTCCGATGCATGTAGCCGTGTCGGCCAACGATCCAGAGATGGTGGAGAAACTGCTGTACTACAGAGCCACACCGCTGGTGAGAGAGGGGGAGAGGGAGGGAGGTGGAGACAGCTGGGGCTGTACTACAGATCCACACCGCTGGGGAGAGAGGGGAGGGGGAGACAGCTGGGGCTGTACTACAGATCCACACCGCTGGGGAGAGAGGGGAGGGGAGAGGGAGGGGGGAGACAGCTGGGGCTGTACTACAGATCCACACCGCTGGTGAGAGAGGGGAGGGGGAGGAGTTGGGGCTGTACTACAGATCCACACTGCTGGTGAGAGAGGGGAGGGGGAGAGGGAGGGAGGGGGAGACAGCTGGGGCTGTACTACAGATCCACACCGTTGGGGAGAGAGGGGAGGGGGAGAGAGGGGAGGGGGAGAGGGAGGGGGGGGAGACAGCTGGGGCTGTACTACAGATCCATACCGCTGGTAAGAGGGGATTTTTTTAGTATGTCTAAGATTGCCTGTTTAATTGTAATGGATGATATCTCTACTTTGTTTGAAACTCAGAGTGGGGATCTTCGGAGGATTGCAGGCCCTGTACACACTCCAGTTAGTTTACATATCCCCACCTCCTCCTCAAAGCACAGAGTTACTTCCAGTCTAACTTAGAAATACTTAAAGAAACAGAACAGATTCTGTTCAGATGTGTTTTAATTGTCATTTTTATTCAGCATACATGGGAGATTTTACAAAAAAAAACCCTCAAAATATAATCAATTTGTGCCCGTTGTTTTTGATTTTATTTTAGTCTCTATGATGAGGGTTGCACAGACCACTGAAACCAATTTCAGTTCTTATTAAAATAATTCTACTGCAGCTCAAGACAGAATTCCCTCAGTGTTAGCGGTCCATCACTTCCATTCGCTACACAGCTCTCAAATGTGCAGCTTTTGAAAGATGTTGCAGCAAAACATGGATTCTCATTTGAACACCTCCGGTGCTACCCTGGGCTAATCTCTGTTTGCACAAGCCAGGCTTTCAAAAGCTTACTAGAACGAAAACTCTTCATTTTACAACGTGATATGTGCTACAGTGCTACACCCGGTTAAAGAAATCTCTGTTTGCAAGCCATGGTTTCAGTTAGGGTTGCACTTCCTTGTGCACCTGGAGGATGAAATTGTCCCCGCCCCTTCGCTGGTTTCTTTCCTGTCATTAACCAATCAGCTGCTGCTCCCCCTGCTGACTGGCATGCCATCAGCCAGTAACATGACCCTGAAGACACTGCAGAGGTGAAGTGAGGCGGGGAGTCCAGCAGCCTTCCCGAGTGCGAGGCACAGAAACAGATCTTCCTTTAATCCAGTGATCATGTCAAATCCAGGTCTGCGAGAACATCTTTCAAAAACTGGACATCTGAGAGCTAATGCAACTTCCAAGCAGGTCATCTTTATGGAATTATTTTGTTAAGTTATAAATCACTTAAAGAAAAACGAAAGAATGAATTTCCACACATTTTAATTTTCCAACAGTGTAGATTTTTATTTAAAGCTCCACATGACTTCAAACGCTCTGGAAGAAAGGCTTACAGACAGACGTCTTCATATTTTTTTTAATTTGTAAAAATCACCTTTTGGAATGTAAAATTGAGATCGCAAAAGCAGTGGTTCAGTGTGTGAGGTTTACTGGTCCCAGTTTAATGAGCGCACTGGTCTAGTAGACATAACTGGCAGTGAAGAGAGACTGGGAGGCAGCCAATCCGTTAATCTGAAGAAAAAAATAATAAACCAATCAGTAACACACACAGATGGACACATAGACGGACACACACACACACACACACAGACAGAGACAGACACTGACAGGGTGAAAAACCCTCATCTGTAAAGAAGGGTTTATTTTTTGATGTATTTTGTGTCCATGACTTGTTTTGTTCCGGTGTCACAGAATATCTGTTCCTCCAGCAAACAAATATTAACTCCCCCCTAGGACCCAATATTTCACCTTTCGAATATTTGTTCCGCCCTTATTTTTTTTTCTAACAGCCATCCATCTTTGCATAGAAGTCTATATCGCTGCCCTTTCAACTAAACCCTAACCCTAAACTTGTACCCCCAGTCCCCTCGGACAGGTCCCGTCTCCCCTGCAATAATACATGAGAACAGTCTGCAAGCATTACACACATTCAAAAACATTATACATGCAGAATTCACATAGAAATAGGACACACACACACATGTGTGTGGGGGTGGGGGTGGCACACACACAAATATTTCAAGGGAACCAATATTGGTTGACACCGGTACTCGTTTCCCTTCACTCACATTCTACAGTATAAATGCGCACAATTATTGCACCAACTCCATCAACAGCAACATTCTCTTTACTTTCCTATTTAACTGTGAGCCGTGATTGGAGCTCCACTGGATTATTCCATTTTAAATGAGGCGGGGGTGTATGCAAGGCTGTAACAAGCCAGTATCTTCAGTGGGTTAAATAAAAGTGCTTAGCAGCTTCACTATTGCAATGTCTGCCTTTGCCTGATCGCTTGAGCCTCACCTTGACACAGACAGACAGACATAGAGAGAGAGATAGACACACACACACAGACACAGAGATAGACACACACTAGTTACATTCAACAGCAATGTACAAAACTGACTGAAGACACTTCCAATGGCATTGCATGTACGTGGTACACGAGTTCTGCAAAGCCAATCATTCAGATGTATGTATTTAACCAGGACAGAGCCTTTGAGAGAGACATCTCATTCACAAGGGGGTCCCTGACAAGAAACAACATTACAAAAATCATGAGAGAGAGAGAGAGAGAGAAAGAGAGAGAAAGAGAGAGAGAGAGCAAGCAGTCATCGAAACAGGACAAGAACACTTCAAACAAAATAACCAACAAGTCACACCGCTCCAGTGTTCATGATGGTGGTCACAGTCGCTATTTACAGGGTCTGCAGCCCTGCTCAGATTTAGAACACATCTTTCTGAGTGATTTAAAAAGGGATTGTGAAGAGGCTGTTTTTATGTTTGAAGGCAAGGAGTTCCTAGGAGGAGATGCCCGATGTACAAACAGCATCTCTGCTCATACTGGAGCTCAGTTTAAGGATTTTGTCTCCTTTACAGACCGGCGCTTTTTGAACGCCCCTTCTACCCTGGCTCTTTCAGTGAAGGCCACTTGCACAGCCTGGAGGTCTCCTGGCTTGCTTGCCGAGGCGGAGAGCGTGGAGGCCTGCAGGGCTCTCCCGTAGGAGAAGGTGAGCTTCCAGGGCTTGGGCAGGGGGCACTGGTTAATGGCGTTGAGATTGAGAGAGGCATCCTCCTCTCTCTGACCCCCGGAGAGGAAGCAGATACCTGGGAGAGAGGGAGAGACAGAATGTGAGAGAGCAGAGATACATCATTTGTATTGAGTGTTTAATATGCTTTACCAGACCTCTCTGTGCTTTACAATGCTTCCCTATGCTTTACCAGACCTCTCTGTGCTTAACAATGCTTCCCTATGCTTTACCAGACCTCTCTGTGCTTTACAATGCTTCCCTATGCTTTACCACACCTCTCTGTGCTTTACAATTGTAGCAGGTAGGACTACTGCTAACTTAATTGTGTGTTAATTGTAACTCATTGACTTCCCCTTAAAAGCTGTGTTCGTTGTTGCTCTTGACCGCAGCGCTGTTTCTGATCAGGACTGTCAGCATACGTCACGCGTGTGAATGCCTCCACAGAAGGGAAGCTCCACGCCGTTTGCGTTTCTTCTCAGTGTGATCTTTTCCGTTGTGTTTTTAATGTGTTGTTTTGCTGGTTGCGTGGTCAGGTTCGTTGTTTTAACCTCCTCAGGGTGACCTGGTGTAACTCCTCCTTTGTGTGACCACAGCAAGAGCTCACCAGGGTAACGCAACCGGAAGTCTTGTTTCTCACGGAATCATGTTTTCGTGGAGTGTCTGATATGATTTCTTCTGTATTTGAGGAGTGCGCACAGCCACTGTTTCTTGTATGTTCTTTTTGTTCTGATTTCTTAGATGTTTTCTTTATTTTGCTCTCTGCTGCTTTAGTTCCAGTTTTCCAGCACGTTCATCATGCAGTTTGCTGTTTGTTTGTAGTGTTATCTAACGCTTTGTTTATAGCTTCGCTTTGTGCTCGTACTACTGGTGTGGTAAACTGTAGATTCTACAACCAAGACGTTTCTGATTGCTGCTCTACTGTATCTCCCTGCTTGAGATTTATATTAGTATTATAATTATCATCTATCACATATCAGTAGAACCTTTAACATTCAAGCGGTAGCCATCTTGTGGTGGTTTCCAGTATTGCATCTATCATCATTTTATTTTTTTTACATATATTATTATTATTATAATTTATTTATTAGCAGACGCCCTTATCCAGGGCGACTTACAATCATAAGCAAATACATTTCAAGTGTTACAGTACAAGTAATAATACAATAAGAGCAAGATAAATACAATGACTATAGTTCAAGCAAGTACAAGTGTGACAAAGTACAATTCAATAATACAGCAGATAACAGTGACAGTGATAGTTACATCAGGATATGATTAATTACAAAATACTACAGATTAAACACTTGGCAGATTACAGTACTCTGAAGTACAGGATTAAATGCAGTAAAATAGGGGGCAGATAAGAGCAGATAAAGTGCATTTTAAGGAAGGGTGATAGTGTCCCAGGGGAAAAACAGAGGAGTTCTACAGGTGCTGTCTGAAGAGGTGAGTCTTAAGGAGGCGCCGGAATGTGGTCAGGGACTGGGCGGTCCTGACATCTGTAGGATGGTCATTCTACCACTGCGGAGCAAGGGTGGAGAAGGAGCGGGCTCTGGAGGCAGGGGAGCGTAGAGGAGGTAGAGTCAGTCTTCTAGTGCAGGCGGAACGGAGAGGTCGAGTGGGGGTGTAGGGAGAGATGAGGGTCTGGAGGTAGCTGGGTGCAGTCTGGTCAAGGCATCTGTAGGCTAGTACAAGAGTCTTGAACTGGATGTGAGCGGTGATCGGGAGCCAGTGGAGTGAGCGGAGCAGTGGAGTTGCGTGGGAGAAGCGAGGCAGAGAGAACACCAGGCAGGCAGCAGAGTTCTGGAAAAGCTGGAGCGGACGGGTGGCGGACACAGGGAGGCCAGCCAGGAGTGAGTTGCAGTAGTCTAGGCGGGAGAGTACCAGGGCCTCGACCAGGAGCTGGGTGGTGAAGTTGGTGAGGAAGGGTCGGATTCTTCGTATGTTGCTCAAGAAGAATCGGCAAGTGCGTGCCAGAGTGGAGATGTGCTGGGAATAAGAGAGGCAGGGGTCCAGGGTGACTCCGAGGTTCTTAGCGGAGGAAGAGGGACAGTTTCGTTTTTCAAAGCTGGTAAAGGATTTACTCGTGAGTCAGGGCAGTACATGTGCTTATTAGAGTGACTGTATCCTACTTACAGCGCATCCACTCAAACAACACGGGTGTAAAAAAAACATACATTTTAACACGTAGTCACGTGATAATTTCATTTCTCATAATTACGTGTTACTTTGTCACGCATTTACGTGATCATTTTTAACACGTAGTTTCGTGATGGTTCTCTATTTACGTGATTTTTATTTTCATTTATTTATTTTTGTAAGGTATCAATGCGCTTCCTTAATATCTGTAATTACAGAACCGCTTCTGAATTAACTGCGCTGAACCGGGCAGCTGTGAAAGGGAGACATTAAGGGTGCGTTCATGGAGATCATCATGTGCAGAATCTGACCAGTTCATAGAAGATCATTGGATAAACTGGTCAGATTCTGCAGAGAATGATCTCTGTGAACACACCCTGAGTCTGTCTTTATTCACTTCAGTGCGCAAGCGCAGCTTTAAAAAGAGAGAGCGACGCTGGGAAATGCAGTCTTTCTTGATTCACTTCAGTGCGCAGGCGCAGCTTTAAAAAGAGAGAGCGGCGCTGGGAAATGCAGTCTTTCTTTATTCACTTCAGTGCGCAGGCGCAGCTGTGAGCAGGGGGTGTAGGGATATATAAATATAGTCCTATAGGTCTAAAGCTGTGTTCATGAATAGATCACAACTTCCTGGGCGGTTGAAGGACTCCACTTCATCTACAGCCTCACAACGCACCCAAGGCGTGGTGATATTACCTCATGGTAACACACACACACACACCCTGTCCTACGACATGAAACAAACATACATGTGGATATGTTTTAATCCAAAATCCATGCATCCATAATTATGATTATTTATCTAAATAATCTCAGAGCTAATTCTTTACAAATGAATCGTTTTACATTTCTCGGAGTGCTAAGTAGTGTAGTTTTATAGTTTAACATATGAATTATCAGTGCTATTTGAGTATTTAAAATATGGTTATCTTCAAAATTAAAATGTATGTCCGCAACGGTGTGTTAATTAAAAGAAGCGCCTGACGCCGCTCGGAACTTTGGCATTTTTAAATCCTAACGGTCTCTGCTCAGCGGAGTGGAATGTTCAGGAGCCGGTTGCCTAGCAGCGTCTCCGCCTCCTTCTCTGCCCCGCCCCCTCTCTCCCTCTCTCGTTGCTTCAGCTCCACAGCAAAATCTCAAGTGTTAAATCAGCTCTCATCGTGTTAAATTGAACACTCAAAGTGTCTATACTGTCTCACTCTACACAGTGTTAATTTTACACTTTTGAAAGTGTTAGCTTTTTAACACTTTAGCAGAGTTACTGTAACTCTGTATATAGTTAAAATGAACACTGGCCAACCCTGGTTATTGTTGCATTAACTCTACGCTAGTCTAACGTGTTAACAATCAACTCCATCACAGTACATTTTTACTCTGCCAGTTTTCTACCTTTCAACCCTGTAGGGTGTAAATATAAAATCAACTCTCACACTGTAACATTTACTCTAATAGAGTTCACACTATAGGATGTAAACTTGAATTATAACCCTTCCAGCCATATAATACCCCCTGTACCCCCCCAATGTGTTTGTGCCTTTAACCTTAGTGCACTTACAACTAAAATAAGCACAGCACAGAATCTGCTGTTATTTCTTTTAATCTCAACATGTACACCACATTCAACACTTGACATAACCCTGACTCACATTGAACAGGTAAACATGACACAACTTGTGATAATGTGTTCTCTATCAGTATGATACAAAAACAGTCTGATGTACGGCCAATGGTAAAGCAGCACTTCTACACACATCAAAAACAAAATGCAAGTCATACAATGTGACAGTATGGGACAATGCATGTTCTCTCATCATCCGTGTCATACAAAAACTGTCTGTCATAAGGTCTATGGTAAACCAGGTCTTCTACACATATCGCAGTAAATTCATCACTTATTTCATCAATGCTGAATGCATTTAAGTAATCATCAAAACACAATGTAGCAACATTCGAGGTCAAAAGAAAAGCTTGGTCATCTTTTACAATCACATTAATGATCTTCTTGAATACAGGCATTTCACTTTCTGTACCTGAGCAAACAAACATACCAATGTGATACTCGCTTCCATAGTTCTTCACCCAACTAGTTGTGGAAACATCAATATTTCGCAATATTTCAGTTAAAATATCACTACCCTCCAAACTGTTGATCATTTCCATTTTAATGGGACCAAACTGAAACCGTTGAAAATAAAAATTCTCCCAATGAAAAGCCAAATGATGCTGATGTTTCTTTGCTAGAGTCTTAGTGATGTGCTTAAAATTCTTAACAAACCTTTTGAAGAAGTTGTGTTTCCCTTCAAATCTCATGCACCATGTGTGTAGAAGTGGACTGATTTTACAAACACACCTCGGATAATGTATCATGAAGTGGTGTTTGGGAATCAAGTTTCTATCTGGAAACAGAGACTTAAACAGTTTGTGGTGATCACAAACAAAATGCTTTAAATAATATGTCATACCATTTGTTACAATTGGTGAGAACACAATATTCACTGTGTCTGAAAAGGATATTTTAATTCCTTTGGTTTCCAAAACTTTTAAATCATTTACAAGTGGCTTTAGTATTTCATCAAATCCATATTTCTTTAAGTCCTCTGAGTGAAAGAGAGCAACTAGATGAATATTCATCAACACAGAGTTCAATTTTGGTGGTAGGTTTCTTAAAATAAAATAAACACAGCCAAGTTTATGAATTCCCTTTTTTGAGCCTAAAGGATTGGCAGTTTCAAAATCGTCATAGTAAAGTTGAATCTGTAGAGCATATTCTTGTTGTGAAAACAGACAATGATTTCTGAAGTATGAACCATCATTAATGTCTTTGGAAGTACCTTCTTGATGTTCTCTTACCTGCTGGAAACTTTTACACACTTCACTGTTCTTAAACATAGACTTCAGAGTTCCTAAGATAGGTACATCAATAAACGTATCATTTACTGGAACTTGACTGCACACACCAGGTGTTCCATCTCGGCGTACATCAAACCGCACTCCAAGAACATGCTCTACAGGCTCAATTATTTCCCATTTTTCCTCAAAATACCTCTGCCGCTTGGCTCCTGTGTTCAAGACTGAGAAAGGATTTTCAAGCTGATCAAAACAATCCCCAACTTTTTCACCTAGGTCTTGACCTTGAGTCTCTGATGAAATACTTTTTAGTTCAGCTTCCCTTGCTTGAGCATGGATGTCATTCACAAGTTCTTCCATTGAACCAACCATAGATTGAACAGTACTTTCAGCAACCCCCGATGCCTGTAACTGAGCTCCAACAGACCCACACATGTCCAGCAATTGCCTCCTCTCAATAGGAACCTGAGTAGTAGGAGAGTCTGTATCAACTGACTGACAACATGAAGGTTCAACATCATTATTGCTCAAAGTCTCAACATTGTCAATGGTATTTGGAGTAACACAGTCACCATGTACACGAACCAAGTGCTTCTTAAAGCCAGAATAAGTGCCAAAAACGGAGGAACACTCAGGATCTCCGCATTTCAAACGCAATGTCCTTCCTGATGGATCTTAAAATGTTGACAAAGCAATGCACAACTTCTGTGGTGTACTTTACAAATGAAACAAGTCAACATCTTTAAGCCCAAAGATGTGTATCAACTCAAGTGTCTCTGTTAAGCAGCCTTGCTCTAATCTCCTTGACCCTTGGGCTCTCCTTTGCATTCCCTACATCAATATTATACACTGTGGTTTGAATGAACGTGTAGAAACTACCCAAAGCTTCCTCACAGGACACGCCGAAGACGTAGTGTGCCTTGAAGAGCTCATCGAAAGCTGCCTCTGATGTTTGGGTCTTGCACGGAATGGCCTTCTGGTCAACGACGATGTAGAATTTCTGGATGATGTTCTTTTGTTCGCCGACACAGAGGAGGAAGGGCTGTTCACGTCCAACTTGCGCAAGGAAGGTCACCATGCTCGTCCCCACCTGAAAGAAAGAACATAGGGGAAACCACAGTCATTCATTTCTGTCACACAACGCAAAGACAAAGCAGCCTGAGGTACAAAGTAGCCTCCATTATTGCACTCAGATTGAGCAAACATGCTGATTGGTTACGATACAGCTGCTGTCTGCAATGCACCTCCAATCACCTTGGTGAAACTGTTAGAAAGCAAGGGGCGGGAGAGGGGCTTGCAGGGGCTGTGTGTATGGCAAGGAGGCACTGTGCTAGATAAAAGGAGAGTGGCACAGAAAAGCACAACCAAAATAAGAGAACATACCTTCATATATTTCACCAGATGGTCAGCAGCTTGAGAGACAGCGATCTTTGCAGCCCTCTTGTCTTTTGAGGTCGGGGGTAGCAGATGCAGCAGCAACAGAATGGCTGCCAAGTCACTGTCCCATCCTAGTCTTAGTGAAGTATAAACACAGTAGAGCAAACGCTACAGTAAACGCTACAGTAAAAACCTGAAGCTCACATGACATGTTAGTAAGACCAAACTATTTGGTGGTCAAGCAGAAATGATGTACTCATGTACCCAAATCATCAGAGTCGTGCTGCGCAGAAGAGAGGAGGGCTTCCAAATGGGCACTGGGGGGTAGGTTCTTGCAGTCTGCGATGACCCTGGTCTGAACAAAGTTGGCCATTTCGCCAGGAACTTGCCAGATGCATCCTCTCCAAGCAGCATTGTGAAGTCTTGGTCGATCTGAAAAACATTGAACCAATGTTGTTTCACAAAACTCTTATCTTTAAATCTACAAAGTATGGCAAAAAGCTTGCTTCTAATCATAACTACCAAGCCTGGTATGTCAAGGAATCGGGGGAAGACGCCCAAGATGGTTGAGGACTTCTCTGGATCCTGCACAATGTTCTGTCTGTGTTTGAATGTTGCCCTAATCTTCTCCTTGACCAGTGACTCATCAGTTGAATGCTGAAGCACAGATATCGCCCCTCTGCATTTGTCGCCTGTCAGTTGCTCAACAGTTGAATGTGAAGCCCGCTTAGCCTTTGGACCATCTTGGTATGTAGACATGGATCTCTTCTTGGTCCCATGTGATGTGTTGCGTTGGACAGTCTTAATCCTCCAGGCCAGGTAACCCGATCCACTTTCGGCATCGCAGTAGTGTTCCTTTCAAAAGGAAAACACAGTAAGAACTTGACAAAACAGAGTTCCCCTTACCATTGTATATCGAGGGCAGCCCTGTCTGCCTAGGTCTCGTGCTCCTCCACCAGAAAGACTTAGGCTTCTACTGGTTTCTATTGACAGTTTCGGATAAAGAGGGTCTGGATGAGAGATGGAGCCTTTCCACCCTGTCTGGACTATAATCTAGGGGAAACACTGACAAATACATAAGGTCACTATTTAGGACCATAGTACTCTTGGCCAGGTGTCCCCAGTACAAGATGAGTCCTGAGCTGATAATTTAAGCAATTTGGCCCCACCAATTTAATTAAGAAAGGTTAAAAATGTGCATGCATTGTTACCTACAATAATCCAAACTTACATATGCATTACTTGAATCTGGACCCTTCAAATAGGGTAATAAAGTCACGATTCCCAGGGCATGCTTGGTGTGCACACTTGATGGGGGGGCCCTCCTTTTAAGATAAATTGCAACAGAACACCACAACATGAATATATGAAAATTAATGACTAAGACTAAGTCTGACTAAAATCGTGCCAGACAAAATGTTGGTTTGTGATTATGTTATCAGTAATGAAAGGTAATTCTAGCATTGTTATCATACAGACCCAGCACATTGAATCATTCACTTACCCATGCATCTCAATCATATCTGCCACAAGCATGTTCACTAATAGCCTACAGGTGCTATCAGAGAGACTCTTGGTTTTGGCAAACTCAAGGAATATCTTTTCACCACCTGCCTTTGAGTCAAGGATGGCACTGATCATCTGGAAGAACAAGATAAAAACCTAACAGCCACAGCAGTGCATCTTCAAGGGTGCTGGAAATGGCAGAAACCACACAATGTGTTCTAAAACATTCACGAATACACAAGCAGTGCATACAATAAAAAATATATATTTTTAAACTCACATCTCCTGCTGCATTACTGTCTATGGGACTATCAGTCCGATTTCTTCTCCTTGCTATGGTTTCTTCAAGAATCACAGTTGAACCTGATGATGAATCAGACCCCACTGAGCAGAGTGAGGCCTCAGATAGATCTGAAGACACACACAATGGGAGCAGAAGCAGACATGACAAACTGGCTCATTACTCGAGCTATCTGTGCTCTAAAGCCCATTGACTGTGTTTCGCACTGGCTAAAGTAAGCAATCAGTTGAAAGGAGAGTTGTGATTTTGCCATTGCCATGACAACTCTGTCAAATTAGACGAGTCATCCTATCGTCCGTTGTCATAAAAAACAGATAATAGGATGACTAATGACATCTAATTTGACAGAAAATTGTCATGACAATGCCAAAATCACAAGTCTCCTTTCAATAAATTCCTTACATTAGCCAATGCAAAACACGGTCAATGGTCTTTAAAGCACAGCTAGCTTGAGTACTTAGCCAGGACGTCCTGTCCGCTTCTGCTCCGTATGACATCATTTTGAGAATTTAAAGGGTTTTAAGCAGAATGTGCAACAGGATAAACTTTGCTTAGCCTATAACTCAAAGTCTTACCAGATTGTTCTCCAGTGAAGACTTTGAAGGATACTTCACTTGACGTCATAAGCTCATCAAAGATGTCTGCATCAACTTCAATTCCTGAAGAGTCCTTTAAGTCCACATGGATCTCTGGTGGCAGATTGAATTTTTTTTGAAACTGAGAAAAAATGGGCACGTTAGCTACCATTGGACTGACCTGAGACACTCACAAGAGCGCAAGATTGAATTCCACTGCAAGACATTAAGCCTACCTAAATGTAGCCCTTCTGATTACAAATGAACTATCCACAACAAAATAAATGAAATAGTCCTGAGATTCTGTCTTAACTGAGCTGCTTGGATGAATTCAGTGTAATCATACTTGGGGTCTGTCTTAGGAACCCTCACATATCGCCTCACTCCCTTACATTCCACTGGAACCAGCATCTCCTTAAGCACACGTGACATGCCAAAAAGAAAACCAGCTAGCTATCCAACTTTATATGAAATAAGGACAGATCATCAATAAACATTTTGAAAAATACATTTCTTTAATGTGTGATATCAGGATTCCAATATTAATCTTCATACGATATCTTTGATATTAATCGCCTGCGCCAATGTCTTTTGATTTAACTCTAGCTGGTGTTAAAATAGGGCTATACGAAAAATGGAAATTTGGGATTTTTTAAGGACTCATGATCTCTTAACTAAATATCAAAACCAAACTAATAGTTTATATGAATGAGAATGCATTGTACTGTGAAGAAAATAAAAAAATAAAAATAAACTGTGCTTAATTTTAAAATATATTTTCGGTGTTAGAAAGCCACAATGACAGTAAAGTGCGTAACCGTTAGCCCCGCCCATTTTGTGACATCATCGCCCTGTCCTCCTTCATAGGATTCAAGAGCCACACCGATTGGCTAAATACTTCATGACGATGTTACAGACACCTTCAACAACAAATCATGTAAATCTTACAAAGTGCCTGATTGGTTTAGGTAAAAAAAAAATACGAGTGAATTTTGGAATTTGATTTTTCACATTTCTAAATGTCCCACAAAAGGCAAATTACAGGAAGAAAGTTTATT
Organism: Acipenser ruthenus; assembly: GCF_902713425.1. Classification (NCBI taxonomy): domain Eukaryota; kingdom Metazoa; phylum Chordata; class Actinopteri; order Acipenseriformes; family Acipenseridae; genus Acipenser; species Acipenser ruthenus. Next base: position 5,103,659 of record NC_081231.1, on the reverse strand, counting down.
CAGTCTACTTTTCATTGAACACGTAAATATAAATCAAATCAAAAACAGGACTAGCGCAGTGAAGATTCAAAATATTTCGACACGGTGCCTCCGCGCAGCCACTGACGTCATTTTGAGCTGTCATCACAGCCGTTTCAGCTGATGCGGTAATATTGAAATTAATACCAGTTAAAAATAATAATCTGGTTTATGAAAATGGACTTCCTGAATGCATTTAAAATACCATGTATTGATGGGCTTTTATAATAATAACAAGAAAGAAAGAAAAAAAGGAGAAACGATGGGTTTCCTCTTCAATTCTGACGAGTGTATCGTTATTGTGTAACTACAGGCTAGGATGAAGGATACGAGCACCGCCCTACAGGTCCAGTGCGCTGAATAACAGAACATTAACAGAACATAAACAACAATAACAGAGCACTCACACACACACACACACACACACACACAGCACACACACACACACAGAGCACTCCCTCTCTCCCTCACACACACACACACTCACACACAGAGCACACACACACACACACAGAGCACTCCCTCTCTCACACACACACACACACACTCACACACAGAGCACACACACACACACACAGAGCACTCCCTCTCTCACACACACAACACACACACACAGAGCACAGTGATATTCCATTGAGAAGAAACACACACACAGCACAGTGATATTCCATTGAGAAGAAACACACACACACACAGAGCACAGTGATATTCCATTGAGAAGAAACACACACACGCACACAGCACAGTGATATTCCATTGAGAAGAAACACACACACACACAGAGCACAGTGATATTCCATTGAGAAGAAACACACACACGCACACAGCACAGTGATATTCCATTGAGAAGAAACACACACACACACATAGCACAGTGATATTCCATTGAGAAGAAACACACACACACACACAGCAGTGATATTCCATTGAGAAGAAACACACACACACACACACACAGCACAGTGATATTCCATTGAGAAGAAACACACACACACACAGCACAGTGATATTCCATTGAGAAGAAACACACACACACACACAGCACAGTGATATTCCATTGAGAAGAAACACACACACACACACAGAGCACAGTGATATTCCATTGAGAAGAAACACACACACACACACACACACAGAGCACAGTGATATTCCATTGAGAAGAAACACACACACACACAGAGCACAGTGATATTCCATTGAGAAGAAACACACACACACACAGAGCACAGTGATATTCCATTGAGAAGAAACACACACACACACAGAGCACAGTGATATTCCATTGAGAAGAAACACACACACACACAGAGCACAGTGATATTCCATTGAGAAGAAACACACACACACACAGAGCACAGTGATATTCCATTGAGAAGAAACACACACACGCACAGCACAGAGCACTCCTTCTCTCTCTCACACACACACACACAAAACACAGTCCAGTGGCCACGCCCCCTGCTTGCGCCGCAGTTCTGAGAGCTCTCAGCTCAGTCTCGCGCAGCTGCACAACACAGACCCCGTTCAAATATCTCGACTTTAACCGACTTTTCTACTCTCCTTTAATAATTAAATCGATACCTGTTGAGCCATTCGTGTATCTCAATCACAACTGAGAAACCAGTTAATAGCAAAATTGATTTGATTTACGTGTTTTTTTTTCTTTCTGTGAAACAACCAAATTAAGCTTTAATTTTTGATTAACAAGCAGACACGAGATGGCAACGTGTTAATAACGACTAATCTTTATCAAATCTATAATTAAAAAGAAAGTATTTGATGCTGGACTCACAATCGTTGTGCGTGACTGTATTTACATAAGAGGAGTCGCTTCTGCTTTGAAATGAAAAAGTCAGACTTACGATTTAAAAGCCCATTTAGTTGTTTAACAGAAAAACAAAATTAATTAAATCAATTTTACTATTGACGCGTTCGTCAGGATGTGATTGAGATACACGAATGGCTTAACGCAGGGCTCTTCATCTAGTTTATTTCGGGGGCCAGATTGTAAAAAAGTTAAGAGTAGGCGGGCCAGAAACATTTTATTCGGCACATTTTTAAGCAACATAATACGTATTATATGAACTAATGTTCTATGCGGGCCGCCAGTTGAAGAGGCCTGGTGTAGGAATAACATTGGAATGGACCTGGGCCACATTTGGTGTACTAATATGTAAAAGCTTGCCAGAACTGGGCCAGCACTGGATACCTGATTTGGGCCAGTTGACCCGGGCCGGTATTGGCCAGTTGTGCAAATTGACACCGGCCCAGATCTGGTTCACAAATCTGGGCCGGCTCTCCAGCCGGTTTTGGGCCAGACGTATTTGTTGTCTGACAGTTCAGGACAATTTAATTTTACACGACCTTCTGAATAAACTTTTTTTTAAAAATCGTGAATCAGCGCTTTTGTTCTCGTCACGTAAATTTGGCGACGCGTTGCAAAGAAACTCTGGCAGCGCTAACTGAAGAGTACAGAGCTTACACACACACACACACTGACACACACGCACTGACGCACGCACACACGCACTGACGCACACACACGCACTGACGCACACGCACTGACACACACGCACTGACGCACACGCACTGACGCACGCACACACGCACTGACGCACACATGCACTGACGCACACACACGCGCACTGACGCACACACACGCACCGACACACACGCACTGTCGCACACACACACTGACACAAATACACACACGCACTGACGCACACACTGACACACACACTGACGCACACACACGCACATTCACTGACGCACACACAGATGCACAAACACACACCGACACGCACACTGACACACAGTGACACACGCACACACTGATATACATTGATACTCACACACTTACACACGCACACACTGACGCACACACACTGACGCACATTCACTGACGCACACACCGACACGCACACACTGATACACACTGACACGCATACACATACACTGATACACACACACTGACACACGCACACACTGATACACACACTGATACACACGCACACTGATACACACACACTGACACACTGATACACACGCACATTGATAAACACACACTGACACACGCACACACTGATACACATTGATACACACACAACGCAAACACACTGACACACGCACACACTGATACACACGCACACTGATACACACACACATTGATACACACACACTGACACACGCACACACTGATACACACGCACACTGATACACACACTGACACACACACACACTGATACACACGCACACTGACACACACACACTGATACACACGCACACTGATACACACACTGATACACACACACACATTGATACACACACACTGACACACGCACACACTGACGCACGCACACACTGACACACACACACTGATACAAACGCACACTGATACACACACTGACACACATATAAATTCTAAGTCGTAAAACTTGTATTTAGTAGTAAATATGTTATATAATTGTGTGTGTGCGTGTGTTGGAAAGGTAACCATACAAATAATGCGTGGTGTGATTCAGAATGCGCGTGACAACACGTCATTTCTCTTGTTAAATGTTTTTACCTTCATGGCAACGCATGAAGCTCTCCTCACGATATTCAGAGTCGTTCTTTTTCTGCTTAGTATTCAGACACGTACCCTAAATGACTATGAACTGACTCATCTGCATTGGTACGGACACTTTTTTCCCCCTAAATCAGAACTGCATAGCAACGCAAGTCCTGAAAAGTACGGCAAACTCCTCGCGAGGAAAACTGCCCTGACTTGTGCGCGTGAACGCCGCCAATGATCACTTTTGTGTTTTTTACCTCGTCACTGGTGGCAGAAGAAACCATTTCAAAACCACAACACCCAAGCATCTGGGGGCCTCACTTGCAGCAACCAGAGTGGCACTTCAGTATTCAAACAGAAATCTTGATTTCAGATTTTGAGGTTGTTTCAGCCTGACAAACTGCTTTTTATCAAAGGGGTTTACAGAAATTCACATTACACTTGTTTTAGACAGTGAATTTGGTGGAATCCATACCAAAATATAAAGCAGTTGCTCACTATATCAGCAGATTCTTGCAGTCCCTGATGTGATTGAATTGCACTTCCTGCAGTTAGTGAATCTGTACCTGATGATGGCTCTGGAGCGGAGGCTGGAAGTGCTTGTATTCCCATCAGAGGTGACTGTTTTTAACACTACCCAGCACATGTGAACTGCTGTGAGAAAGCTGCTTGGTTTCCAAACCCAGAATTGATTTCCATGACTGCAGAGATGGAGAGAAGCCTCCTATTGCACAGCAGTGTCACCCATTTCAGGTTTAAAGAAGAGCTTGATTAGCTATAGTGTGGTGAACAAGCTCAAGTGTATTTTACTAAACCAGTGGGGGCCAAAACAGCAAACACTGCGATGCATTGTGGGGGATCTCAACGCGATCCGCGATCCATCCGTCAGCTGTGAGCAACAATTATTAGCGGGATTTCATATAATAGCATCCAATGCGTAACAGCAATAATGAAACAAAACAACCACAACAACAAACACAGACGCTCTACGCGGTATCTTTTAGGCAGATGTGCGCCTAATTAAAAAAAAAGATAGACGCGCACTTCAAAAGTTTAATATCTACAGATCTTTGTTTCCTTCCTTTCTTACACACACTTGTGCAGTTCAATACTGTTGCATCAACACAATTAAAATGGACGGTTGTTTGTTTTTAGCTGCCTGCTCGCATGCTCCTCAGAAGGCGCTGCTTGCTGTTCATGGCAGCGCGCTGAGCTGCCTCTCCGCACACTGCGTGCCGTTTTGAAGCGCTGTGTTTAAGATATTTTCATGTTTTAACTCCTGGCTCCCTGTTAAAAATGCAGTCTGTCCTGCCATCAGTTCCCCGCATCCTGATAAAACGGGCACAACATGGAGGTTTTATTTAACTCTGTCAAACTGAAGCCAGGGGAAATCTTTTATCCCCTGTTGGTTGAACTGTCTGTTGATAATTCAGTGAAACTGGCGGGTATGGGATTTGTAGTTTTTAATGTGTGATTAACAGTGGGCAGTGGACACCAATAAACTACATTCCCAGAGTGCATTGCGAGCTTTGAGTTTAGATCCAACTGTGAGGTTCTTTTTTTCTCTTTTGTTTTATACTTTTCACCTTTATAAATAAATCTCGTTTATTGTTTATATTCAACCTTTAGGGATTTCTAGTCGCATACGTGCTCCTAAATTAAAATGTGCGTTCACACAAGCATTGTGTTCGTCTCTCATGTGCAGAAACCGGACCCATAAAAACTATAACGAGTAGATCTATCGACGTTTGAATCAGACACAAGAACGAAATATCTACAAATATCTATTCTTCCAAGTATACCGGTAGATCATTACTATAAGGTTCAGGCTGCACTCCCGATAGCTCTAGACGCATGCTCGGAACATTTTACACACCTTAGAGAAAATGATATTTAGCCGATAGGATTGTCGCTGTCGCTCTCTCCTTCCCGCTCCTCCCAGCCAGCCAATCGAAGCTCCCCTCTTGTCACCAAGCCAGCCAATCGGAGCTCCCCTCTTGTCAGCCAGCTCCCCAATCGGATACAGTCACTCTAATAAGCACATGTACTGCCCTGACTCACGAGTAAATCCTTTACCAGCTTTGAAAAACAAAACTGTGCGATTGTAGTAGGGTCTTATTATTATTATTATTATTATTATTATTATTATTATTATTATTATTATTATTATTATTATTATTATTCTTATTCTTATTCACGTGTGGATTGTGTTTCTCATATTATTATTTGATGAATGTGTATTGTGTGTGTGTGTATTGATTTATTTATATAAATGTGTGTTTTGTTGTACAGCTCTTTATTATTATTTCTCATCTCGAGTGTGGTTTGATGTATTTGCTTCACTGGACCCCCCTAAACTACTTTCTCTCTTTCCTCTATGGAACTATACGAGCGAAACTCCGATTGGCTGAAGGACTGTCTGCCCAATGCACGCCCCCCCCCCTGTTGCTTAGCAACCGCGTCTCCCGTTCCACGGCTCTGCTTGCCAGCGGCTCGCTGCTTGATCTCCCCGCCCTGCCAATCATCTCCTGCCTTTATAAATGCGGAGGAATATTGTGAGAGGGAGAGCCGGACTTGTGAAGGAGATTCCGCGCTGCAGACTGGAACTGGAACGCGGAGAGACTTTATGAAACTGATAGATCCAAGTATTTTATATAAACCACAATAATATAATCTGTGTTAACTAGTTTAATTAACTTCACTATAAGAAACTGATAGATTTAGAGTTTGTTTTATTGTATCATCTCTATATATTCTAGACAATTGTTATAGACTGTGAACTGAAGGTGGCATTGTCATATGGTTTACATTATTGTTAATGTGTTTGAGATTTTTTTAAATAAATTATTACTAGTAAAAACATGTAAAGATTATTTTTGGTGTGTGATTGCTTGTTTTCTCCCGGATAAAAGAGTTTGTGTGGAACCAACCACTCGAGGTCCTTGTCCTCCATAAACACAAGGTGGCGCAGTCAAATTATTAACATCGATTTAGCTCTTCTAAAGACCTATTACCAGGGCCGTGTTAAGCCAATGGGCTACATGGGCTGAAGCCCAGGGCCCCGCCTCCTAGGGGGGCCCCCGCCGTCCCTGTAAAGCAGTGGTCCTCAAAGTAGTGCCCGCTGGCAAATTCAGTGCTGCTCGCTTATGCTGTGCTTGTACGTACTCGACATTTTTTTTTTTTTTTCCTGAAGTACCTCTGCGATACGATCATCCAACTGAATATCTGCATTTTCTCTGTGGGTAGCCCAATCATAAATTAGCTGGGTGGGACATTAACTGTGTCTGTTTCAGTTGCAGGTACTGACAGTAAGTTTAACCAATAGGAGAGTCAAATATCTGCCAAGTTTACGCAGTTGTCCAATCATAATTAAGCAGAGGCCGTTCACGGTATTCTGCATGAAAATTGAAGGCGAGTGAGTAGCCAATGGGAAAGTGAAAGATCCGACAGCTGTCCAATCATTCGTGAGCAGAGGCGGGCTGTTAATATGTCGGGTAAGCACTGAATTTCGCCGACTGTTATTGAGAAAAATAATACATTTCAGTATTTAGAATTGAATTTTCTCTATATATATTTTTCACTAAAACTCTATATATAACGTTATACTATAAGAACCTATGCAATAGTCAGCGTGCCCGCAAACAGCCAAGTAAGATCAATTTATGCCCGTGCCCAAATTACTTTGAGGACCACTGCTGTAAAGTCAAACTGATAACGGTTGGCTAATAAAAAAGCACGTACTAAACTAAACAATTTGCCTATTTTTTAAAACATTTTGTGTCCTTTTGGCTTGCCGTAGTTATTTGACGAAATAAAAAAAATCTTATGCTAACTCAAATAAGAAAAGCTGAGTAGCGGTGCGAAAAAAAGAAAAATCTCTAAACTCAAACTAGCTAAATCCGAGGAGGTTATAAATAGTACCCCAAAACTCACTAAACTCTTTAAAAGTCAGTGTCAGAAGAATGAAAGTGAGGAAGAGAGCCACATGAGTCAGAGGAGCAAGCAGAGCGCGGCGAGTCGGTTAGCGCTGGGTGCACAGCCACTAGTACAGCAGAGGAGAAAAACGAGAGCCAGCCATTGAACTGCCAATTTAAGGCGAGAGAAACTGACGAAACAGATAATGCTATTGCTAGCTCTGATACGGCATATTGGGGTCCGATAACTGAGGAGGTGAGGTCGCACTAGGTGAGCAAGTGTCCCCTTATTTGCCAGTAAGACAGTAATTTTTCCGCCTCAGAGAGAATTTAATGAATTACTGAATTTAATGACTCAATCATTTAACTCTCATGTTCACTGAACATGACCTGCTTCGCCAACTGGACTTCACGGACATTAGTAAGGAATTATTTTTTAAGTTTTAAGGCAAGAAAGCATAAGATCTAGCAATGGTAAGTCAAATGTGTCTTTATACTTTGCAATGTTAAGGAGGCTTGAGAGTAGCGCCGACTACACTATGTTTTTGTCTAATGATGTCATATCATGCTGTGCTGCCTGATAACATGGTCCCACCGACTACAACTAGCGTTGATTTAATTCGAAACGATGCGGTCGGTAATGAGAGCTTGGGGGGGGGGGGGGGGGGTTCTCCAAGGGGGCCCCTGAAATGTCAGTAGCCCTGGGCCCCCAAATACCTTAATACGGGCCTGCCTATTACAGTAGTTCTGTCGAATCTCTCCAGAATGTTATTCCTCAAGTCTGTGTGTTAAAGTGAAAGGCAGATTGAAGTTATCTTGATCGTTGCTCGCCGATGTGGGCAGACTGGCTCCGACTCCTGGTTCTGTTCTACTTTCTAATTCTTCTGGCCCGTTATCTGGAACAGTAGCACCGCCAAAACTCTCGCTGACAAGTTGTTCAGGTTCATTAGGTGTTGTCGTTACTAAATTTTATAGTATTTAAAACCGAAATGTGATAGTCTCGGAATGTTTTCCAGCAGGCATTTTTCACTAGCTTGCTTTTCCTTTTGTTTTATTCGTTTCGCTGCACCGCTGAGTTTTCTCCATTTTCTCTCTCTCTCTCCGTCCTCCTAGTGCGATCATGGGGCAAGTGGATTGGATTTTAAACTGTAAAATAGCAATTTTTATTTATGTATTTAATTTAACCAGGCCGCGGGTCCCCTCGGCAGCTCAGGTCCCTGGACAAATGTACCGCCCCCCCCCCCCCCCCCTTAAATCCGGCATGTGTGTGTCCCCTCCCCCACATGCGTGCGTGCGTGCGTGTGTGTGTGTGTGTGTGTGTGTGTGTCCTATTTCTCTGTGAATTCTGCATGTATAATGCTCGTGAATGTGAGGAATGCTTGCAGGCTGTTCTCATGTATTATTGCAGGGGAGACTGGACCTGTCCGAAGGGACTGGGGGTGTACAAGTTTAGGGTTAGGGTTTAGTTGAAAGGGCAGCGATATAGACTTCTATGCAAAGAAAAACGACTGTTACAAAAAAATATGGGGGGGGGGAACAAATATTCGAAAGGTGAAATATAGGTTCCTAGGGGGAGTTAATATTTGTTTCCTGGGGGAACAAATACTCTGACACCGGTACAAAATAAATCATGGACACAAAATACATCACATAAATAAACACTTGTTTACAAATGTGTCTGTCACTGTGTGTGTTACTGATTTTGGTTTATTATTTTTTCCTTCAGATTAACGGATTGGTGTCGACTGGATCTTACGTTCAGAGCGGACAGAAAGACAAGGCTGCCTCCCAGTCTCGCTTCACTGCCAGTTACGACCAGAGTGCTCATTAAACTGGGACCAGTAAACCTCACACACTGAGCCACTGCTTTTGCAATCTGAATTTTACATTCCAAAAGATGATTTTTACAAATTAAAAAAAAAAAAAATGTTAAGACGTCTTTAAATAGCTTTAAATAAAAATCTACACTGTTGGAAAATTAAAGTGTGTGGAAATTCATGATTTTTATTTTTCTTTTAGTGATTTATAGCTTAATAAAATAATTTGATAAATATGACCTGCTTGGAAGTTGCATTAGCTCTCAGATGTCCAGTTTTTGAAAGATGTTCTCGCAGACCTGGGTTTGACATGATCACTGGATTAAAGGAAGTTTTGTTTCTGTGCCTCGCACTCGGGAAGGCTGCTGAACTCCCCGCCTCACTTCACCTCTGCAGTGTCTTCTGGGTCATGTTACTGGCTGACGGCATGCCAGTCAGCAGGGGGAGCAGCAGCTGATTGGTTAATGACAGGAAAGAAGCCAGCGAAGGGGAGGGGACAATTTCACCCTCCAGATCAACAAGGAAGTGCAACCCTAACTGAAACCATGGCTTGCAAACGGAGATTTCTTTAACCGGGTGTAGCACTGTAGCACATATGTTTGATTGCTGACTATAGCAGCTAGACTAGAGCACAGTGTTTGATTGACTATAGCAGCTAGACTAGAGCACAGTGTTTGATTGCTAACTATAGCAGCTAGACTAGAGCACAGTGTTTGATTGACTATAGCAGCTAGACTAGAGCACAGTGTTTGATTGACTATAGCAGCTAGACTAGAGCACAGTGTCTCTGTGAAGAATCTGCTCATGGACCCAACAGGCTTGTTATTGTTGAGAGTTATGGTGAAGAATCACAATTAAAATGTCCAGGTTAAGGATACAATTCATTCATATGTGTAATGGTCTCATTTAATCAGCACTCTGCTGTCATGAATGTCTTTCTTTTTACGAGTTCAAGATTGCCGAGGTAAACAATTGAGCAGTAAATCACACAACACCGTTATATCTTTTATACATTTTATCAAGAAAGAGAGAAAATAGATGCGCTACAAAAACAGAACAGAAGATTCATATCAAAATAGCAGAAATCAGTTCACTGGTTTAGCAATGAATAATATTCAGGGAGCATCTCAGCTTCAGTGTAAATATTGATTACATGGAAAATAATGCATTCATCTATTGTCTAGAAAGTCTTTTATCATTATTTATTTATTAGCAGGCTGGGTGGAGAGAGGGTGAGTAGAGAGGGCAGGGTGGAGAGAGGGAGTGTAGAGAAGGCAGAGTGGAGAGAGGGAGAGTAGAGAGGGCAGGGAGGAGAGAGGGAGAGTAGAGAGGATGGAGGAGAGAGGGAGAGTAGAGAAGGCAGGGTGGAGAGAGGGAGAGTAGAGAGGATGGAGGAGAGAGGGAGAGTAGAGAGGATGGAGGAGAGAGGGAGAGTAGATAAGGCAGGGTGGAGAGAGGGAGAGTAGAGAGGGCAGGGTGGAGAGAGGGAGAGTAGAGAGGATGGAGGAGAGAGGGAGAGTAGAGAGGATGGAGGAGAGAGGGAGAGTAGAGCAGGCAGGGTGGAGAGAGGGAGAGTAGAGCAGGCAGGGTGGAGAGAGGGAGAGTAGAGAGGATGGAGGAGAGAGGGAGAGTAGATAAGGCAGGGTGGAGAGAGGGAGAGTAGAGAGGGCAGGGTGGAGAGAGGGAGAGTAGAGAGGATGGAGGAGAGAGGGAGAGTAGAGAGGATGGAGGAGAGAGGGAGAGTAGAGAGGATGGAGGAGAGAGGGAGAGTAGAGAGGATGGAGGAGAGAGGGAGAGTAGAGAAGGCAGAGTGGAGAGAGGGAGAGTAGAGCAGGCAGGGTGAAGAGAGGGAGAGTAGAGCAGGCAGGGTGGAGAGAGGGAGAGTAGAGAGGATGGAGGAGAGAGGGAGAGTAGAGAAGGCAGAGTGGAGAGAGGAAAGAGTAGAGAGGATGGAGGAGAGAGGGAGTAGAGAGGGCAGGGTGGAGAGAGGGAGAGTAGAGAAGGCAGGGTGGAGAGAGGGAGAGTAGAGAGGACAGGGTGGAGAAAGGGAGAGTAGAGAAGATGGAGGAGAGAGAGTAGAGAGGATGAAGGAGAGAGGGAGAGTAGAGAAGATGGAGGAGAGAGAGAGAGTAGAGAGGATGGTGGAGAGATGGAGAGTGGAAAGGGAGGGGATTAATATATCAGAGGGAAGAGAAAGAGAGAGGAGAGTAGAAGATGAGAGAAAGAGGGATCTGGAGATGGAGAGGTGGAGGGGAAAGAGAGAGGCAGACAGGAAGGGAGAGTAGGAAAGGGGGTGTAGAGAAATAAAGAGGAGGGGCTCAGGGTAAGAGGGTGGAAGAGAGAGGATTTTTTCTCATCAGCCCAGAAGAGTGCAGAGAGAGTGTCAGTGAAAGTGAAGAGGAGATTGTCTGGTTCAGACAGCAATGTGTGTTTAATCTGCAGCGCTGACAGGGTCTGGGTCAGGGGACTCCAGCACAAGGTCTATATTACTGTAAGTACAGAAGAATGAATAGAGTTTCTCATTGGGATTGAACTCCATGTCAGTGAAAGTGTAGATGTGAGATCTGGTCTCCACATTGTAAAAGGAGAGCTGCCTTTCCTCATAATCCAGATACACCCCCAGCTTCAGGGGCTTCAGGCTCCGGGGGAGGGGGGTCTGGGGGTCAGTGAGAGCAGTGAACCCACCTCCACTCCACCACTCCACAGTCCAGTAACCCTGCTGGGGGGTCATGCTGATCCCCCCCTTCCTCTCGGCAGACTCTCTGCTGACTCCTAATATCCACCATGTATTCCCCCCCACCTGCACCTGCCAGTATCGTCTCCCCGAGGTGAAGCCCTCCCTGCCCAGCACACAGCACCAGCGATCAAATCTCTCTGGATTGTCAGGGATATCCTGCCGTGTCTCTCCCTCTCTCACTCGTTTCCCCTTCGCAGACAGGATGAGCTGGGGCTGTGCTGTATCAGGGTCCAGAGTCACATCAACTGTGGAGCAGAGAGGAGACATCATCATTATTATTATTATTATTATTATTATTATTATTATTATTATTATTATTATTTACACAAAAAGGGTTAAAAAAAAAAAAAACTGGCCTAACAGGACATTTTCTTAACCAGCCAAACCTTAAAATGACGTCTCAGACAGATTATTATTATTATGAGCAGTATTATTATTATAAAATAATATAAGAGAAAAGAGGAACGAAAGAAAGAAAGAAAGAAAGAAAGAAAGAAAGAAAGAAAGAAAGAAAGAAAGAAAGAAAGAGAAAGATGACAAAGGCAGAAGCTGAGCCTCTTACTTCAATTAAAATTAATCTTGAAATAATAATATTTTCTAGATATAAATATTAACTAAACCCTGAGATCGCCTCGTACAGTAAAGTCTCTTAAATCGACAGGCTGAACTCAAGTCAGTTTGGAATCGCAGTTGGAATTGTAGCAATTCTTCGAATTTCAAACTGTAGCAGTGTTCTGTTGTCATGGAAACCGCAGTGAACGCAATGAGCCGCGAGATACGCGATCCTGAAGAGGGGAGAAGAACAACACAAACTGAAAGTGTGAGAGAAAACCCTGACGGAGGCTCTTCCGTGACCGGCGAGTGAACAAGATCTGGAGCCCAAACATCTTAGCCTTTTCAGACTAGCACACTCGAGCCGAGCCGAGCCGAGCCCCCCCAGCGCGGGTGTGTTCACACTGCAGCTCAAAGAAGCAGCTGCCTGTGGAACGTGACGTCAGATTCCACGGACACGCGCGCACAGAGGAGTGCTGTGGATTTGTTTTGAGAATGGATCCCGAGGTCGGACTGTCCCAAACGATAAAGTACCAAAAGATTTCACACGAATACACAAATATGGGTTTGTGTTTCACATGCTGCTGACTGCAAATACAAACCGAATAATTTCATTTCATATTATTAAAGTTAGATTAACTACTACTAATAATAACTTTAAAAAGTTACAGATAGTATTTAAAAATGTCAGTAAACACGTCAGAAAAATAGATTTAAAGCAGGCCTATTAAAAACAAAATCTAAACGAAACATGAAAGAGATTTTTCTGTACAGCTTTTTTTTATACATGCAATGTTAATAGATGGGATTTTTTAAAATGACCGAATTGAATGTGATTTTCAGATACTTTGCACATTTCCAATATACGGATCTTATTTCTTTATTTATTTATTTTCTGTTAAGGACTGGTTTATAAAGCAACCACAAAATAATATGCGCGATTACTGATCACCTTATTCATTAGAAAAAATGGTAATGCTTTATATTACGTGGCATAAATTAATATTAAATTGATATTAAATTAATGTTAAATTGCACATTAAATTTACGTTTAATTATTCCTTGTTACTTTCCATTGACATTTAAGTCAGGACACACACCAGTGAGGAGACCCCCTGGAGCCACAGGCCACACACCAGTGAGGAGACCCCCTGGAGCCACTGGACACACACCAGTGAGGAGACCCCCTGGAGCCACAGGACACACACCAGTGAGGAGACCCCCTGGAGCCACAAGACACACACCAGTGAGGAGACCCCCTGGAGCCACAAGACACACACCAGTGAGGAGACCCCCTGGAGCCACAGGACACACACCAGTGAGGAGACCCCCTGGAGCCACAGGACACACACCTGCGAGGGGCCAACCCACCCCTCACCCACACAGCACAGCACGACCCAACACTGCCTGAGCCATTGCAACCAGGAGCAGCACAGCCCAACCAGGACCAGCCAGACCCAGAGCCCCTCCGCGCACCAACCAGCCGCAGCACCAGCTCAGCTACGCTGGAGCCCTCTGTCAGCCAGCCCCCCTGCCACCACTGAGCTGGGCGAGATAAAACAGCTCCTCAACACCCTCTGCTCAAGACTGCTGGACTGAGGGACCCGCAGCACTCGGGTAGGACACAGGAAACCCTAGTTTACCTGGGAAAATACCAGAAACGAATGGGATATGAATATGAAGAAAAACAATGTGTGTGTGTGCGCGTGTGTGTGCGTGTGTGTGTATCACTGCATAGACACATCTACATATTTACTTAATGTTGTAATTTGCATCTTCTTTTATTACAAATAATAGAAATTTAAAAGAAAAAAGAGAAAAGATGAGATCTCCTTCAATCAGCTGCTGAACATCCAGGGTCTGTACTCCTCGGTCTTCAGGCTGAAGAGCACAGACTCTGAGTTTGTTCTCAATGTAAATAATATTGATATTATGATCCTATTAGAGACGTGGTGCCGTGCAGATGTGCCACTCACTGTCCCTCAGGCTACAGGGAGATCATAGTGCCCTCCCTGAAACACAGCACAGTCACACACGGCAGGGACTCGGGGGGAATACTAGTGTGGCACAGAGGGGAGCTCGCCCAATCCATCAGCTCAATTAAACAAGGACAGACACACACACGGTTCAAAATAAACAAAAACGCAGTCCAAGGTGAAACTGACGTTTACCTGTGTGCAGCCTACACCCCTCCCTCCCACAAACTACAATGAGGAATATTTTCATACCCTCCACACAGAGATCAGCCATTTCCAGACCCAGGGAAATGTGCTGCTCTGTGGGGATTTCAACACCAGAACATGAACAGAGCCTGACTGTAGAAGCACACAAGGTAACAGCCATGTATTTGGACAAACCCCTCTGTACCTCACACCTACCTCAATCCACAGAAACAACCCTGATTGTATTGTGAACACAAATGGGAGGCAGTTAGTGCATCTCTTTCAAGCCTGGGGTCTGTACATCATTAATGGTAGGATCAGAGGGGACTCTTTAGGTAGATTCACATACTGCTCAGCTCTTGGGACTAGCGTAGTTGATTACGCCATCACTGACCTGGACCCCTCCTTTATTAATGCATTCACTGTCAGGCCACAAACACCTCTGTCAGACCACAGTCAAATTACTGTGTTCCTACAAAGAACAGGACAGCCCAGTAACACAGCCATGCAAGCTGTACCATCTGAACCATACTTATAAATGGGCTCCAAACAGCACAGAGGAATTCGATAAAGCAACTGGCTCTCCTGAAATCACTAACCTTACTGACACCTTCCAAATCACACAGTGCCAGCCTAATGTGAGAGGAGTAAATCTGGCAGTTAAACACATGAATGAAATATTAGAAAAAACAGCAAGCAAGGCAAATCTAAAAAAAATGAACAAGTAAAAAACAATCAGAAGCACAAACCCAAAGAAAAATGGTTTGATGATGAATGTGAAACAATAAGGAAAAAACTAAGACAAGAATCAAATCAAAAACATCATCAGCCACACAACCCAGATTTACACCTCAGGTACTGCGAGACCCTAAAGCAACACAAACACACCCTGAAACAGAGCAAAGAGAAACACATGAACACAACCCTCACAGACATGGAGGAATCTATTAACCAAAATCAGTTCTGGAAATGTGGAACAATATGAACTCCACACAGAAACAAGAACTGGCAATACAAAATGGAACTACACCCACCCCTCGTTATATCGGCCCTCGCTATCCTGCGGATTCGGAAATATCGCGCTCCTGGAGTCGGCTCCCCATTTTTACTGTCTAGCTGCTCATGCCTTACCTGTAATATACAATCGGCACTTAGAATTACTGTGCGTTTTATTCTGTACTGCACATCACAAACAACAATATACAAAACAATTAAAAACAAAGCATTAATATCGTACTGTTATCATACACACATGCATTGCACAATAACACAAAGCTAATTAAATATATACTTGCTGAAGCGGTTTTTATTTTAGCCAGCAAGGTGTTCACGTGTGGCAGCAGCAATGCTCTAGCAAAAGCCACAAGGCAGTGACGTCAGCTCCCTAGCAACAAGTCTGTTGGGAGTGGATTCTTTCAATGCAGCGGGTTTGGGAATTTGAGAAAGGAGAGGAAGACTCATGAAATTAACTGGACTCAGGTTGATGAGAGGCAATTACCCTCCATAGTACGAATTAAAACGGTGTGCTGCTTTTTATTTGAAAAATGAGAGAAAGCGGGTTGCGTAGAGGATTTATACTGGACCCTGACGCCCCTGATAAAACGAGGGAGTGGATGTACAGTATTTGTTATCAGCCTATTTGTTTTTTATGGGTCTCTCGCTGTATCGCAGCACTCGATATATAGCGGATTTGTATTGGACCCCGACACCCGCGATATATCGAGTGGGTGTGTATTTGGAAAAAGTATTTTGAAAATCTTTACAAAGAAACCCAACAAGAAGATTTTACAACAGAGCAAAATTTAATTCGGGAAAAACTTAAATCATTAGAACTATCTGTTAAAGACAACCAAAATCCGCTTGAATTCCCAATTTCCCCGCAGGAGCTAGCAGAGAAGCTCCAGGGACTCAAACCCAGGAAAGCCTGTGGCCCGACAGCATCAGTACCGAGATGCTCAAACACAGCAGCCCTGAGCTGCAGAAGGCCCATCACTACACTGTATCAGCATCATGCACATCCCTATTTAAAACAGAACATGTGTGAAGAGTCAGGCAGGTACACATGGAGGTGTGACACAATCCTCACACTGTGTGAAGAGTCAGGCAGGTACACATGGAGGTGTGACACAATCCTCACACTGTGTGAAGAGTCAGGCAGGTACACATGGAGGTGTGACACAATCCTCACGCTGTTTGAAGAGTCAGGCAGGTACACATGGAGGTGTGACACAATCCTCACACTGTGTGAAGAGTCAGGCAGGTACACATGGAGGTGTGACGCAATCCTCACACTCTGTGAAGAGTCAGGCAGGTACACATGGAGGTGTGACACAATCCTCACAATGTGTTTTGCCATCGCCTTCATTTCTTAGTTAATTTAGTGAATAAAAATATCAAAACAATTGATATGATGTTGTAAAGATATCTCAGCAATGCGTTTATCACAGGAGACAGCAATGGAAAGAGTGTGTTTGTTATAAACACTAAAGCGTGTTCTGTAATTTAAACTTAAACACTGCTGTTATTGTAACAACTGCAGACGTTTTATTATGACATGAACTTATCAATACTATAAAATAATAAAACCTGCATGACCCATGTTGTTATTATTATGAAAAGCAATGGTTAGCTGTGTGTTTGTTGAAAACACTAAAGGGTGTTCTGTAACACTTCAAACCAGATAGGAGTTATAGAAATGAATAATAAATCAACAAGCATATCAGCCCCTAGCAAACAAGTAGTAAAGTGAACCAGCACCTGATGCAGCAAGAATCCATTTCCAGACTAGAAGAAAGAAAGAGCTGTCATTCATCTTCCCCGGGGACACCAGTGCAAGGTCTGTTTTCTCATCCCAAGTCCAGAAGAATGGATAGAGTTTCTTATTGGGCTTGAACTCCATGTCAGTGAAAGTGTAGATGTGAGATCTGGTCTCCACATTGTAAAAGGAGAGCTGTCCTTCCTCATAATCCAGATATACCCCCAGCTTCTGGGGCTTCAGGCTCAGGGGGTGGGGGGTCTGGGGGTCAGTGAGAGCAATGAACTCATCTTTATCTTCATCTCCATCCCACCCCACAGTCCAGTAACCCTGCTGGGTGGTTATACTGAACTTCCCCTTCCTCTGGGCAGACTCTCTGCTGACTCCTAATCTCCAGAATGTATTCTCTCCCACCCCCAGCTCCCAGTAGTGTCTCCCTGAGGTGAAGCACTCCTTGCCCAGCACACAGCGCCTGTAATCAAATCTCTGAGAACTGTTATAATCCTGCCTTTTCCCTCTCAATTGTTTCCCATCCACAGGCAGGGTGAGCCGGGGGTGTGCTGTATCGAGGTTCAGAGTCAAACTGTCAACTGTGAAGAAGAGAGGATACAACAATAATAATAATAATAATAATAATAATAATAATAATAATAATAATAATAATAATAATAATCCATCCATTATCTATAACCGCTTAATCCTATAGAGGGTTGCGGTGAGCCGGAGCCTAACCCGACAGACACAGGGGCGCAAGGTGGGACTCTACACCCTGGATGGGACGCCAGTCCATCGCAGAGCAACTAAGAGGCAATTTAGAGAGGCAAATCCACCTAGCCAGCATGTCTTTGGACTGTGGGAGGAAACCCAGTGAACACAGGGAGAACATGCAAACTCCACACAGACAGACCCCTGAGGCCGGACTCGAACCAAGGACCTTGGAGCTGTGAGGCAGCAGCGCTAACCACCATGCCAATAATAATAATAATAATAATGTTATCAATTATATGGCCAAAGGTAAAAAAAAAAGCAAAGTGGCAGCAAAGGGGTAATTGTTACTGGACTCCAGCAAAGAAACTCAAAGAATACAGCTGTTTACCAAAAATGAAGACAGTTTACTCAAAGTGTTGTGTCTCTATACAGTAGGAATCTCAAATCTCAGTGTGGCATTCATATGAGGTCAATGCCATGGTCACCAGCACCTTTAGCATGCAGGGTTTACATGAACCTGCTAACATGAAGTCACTTTTTATTATAGATGTAAACACAGTGAGTGAGACGGGGCTCCTCGCTGTTCTTTTACCCTCCACTGTGAAAGGAATCCATTGAAGAGACACATACCTGCTGAGCTGAGGATCCACTTCCATTCTAGAACACAGAAATAAAGAGAGCATTATTTTACAATCACTCCTCCTGTACTTTCTACAGTTCAGAAGATGTGCAGCACACACTAACCAGGGGGGCTGTGCTGGGGTGAGTCAGGCTGTGGATTTCCACACACGCTACATACCTGATTTAAGGACCTCTCGCTTTACAGACTCTGTAAAAAGAAGAGAGCTGGATTACATTCTGCACACTGAGGTGTAAAATCTATTGCAGACTATCGTGGAGAGTTGCATGTAAATACAGTAGGGTTGCCAGGGGTGATAGGAAACAGAGAAATGAACTCCTCTGTCAGCTTGGCTTGTTCTGACAGCTCCTCCACCTCCCCGATAGCCAGCACACATCTCTCCAGAGAAATGAACTCCTCTTTCAGCTTGGCTTGTTCTGACAGCCCCCACCTCCCCGATAGCCAGCACACATCTCTCCAGAGAAATGAACTCCTCTTTCAGCTTGGCTTGTTCTGACAGCCCCCACCTCCCCGATAGCCAGCACACATCTCTCCAGAGAAATGAACTCCTCTGTCAGCTTGGCTTGTTCTGACAGCCCCCCACCTCCCCGATAGCCAGCACACACCTCTCCAGAGAAATGAACTCCTCTGTCAGCTTGGCTTGTTCTGACAGCCCCCACCTCCCTGATAGCTAGCGCACATCTCTCCAGAGAAATGAACTCCTCTGTCAGCTTGGCTTGTTCTGACAGCCCCCACCTCCCCGATAGCCAGCACACATCTCTCCAGAGAAATGAACTCCTCTGGCTCCCCTTAGCCCAGGTATAGTGCTTAACATAAGGATTCATTATTCTCCACACATCCTCCATATCATGCGCTGTTAAAACAGTAACCAGCTCCTTAACTGACCTGGGGTGAGGCTCTGGGCTATTTCTGTCTAGCTTGTTGTCAACTGTACAATTAAAATCACCAGCTAATAAAACCACTTCTTCAGTCTGACTCAGGGCTATAACTCCATTGAGAGTCTGAAAAAACAGCACCCTCTCTCTCCCATCGTTTGGTGCATAAATATTAACAAATATTGACAATTGAACAGAACAATTGGAACAATTGAAAGAACTGGTTGACATTCTGGAACCATTCCTTGATGCAACAGACCTAACTCAGGGACAGAAAGTTGTCACAATCAGTGCTGTGGTGCCATGTATCCTGTCATTGAACCACCACCGTCACAGTATACATTTGCAGGTTCGCTACTTGAGTGGCCTGGTAAAGGTACTCGAAGAGTCTCTAAAGAAGAGGTTTAAGGGGGTATTTGTCAACGTTCAGATGGAAGAGTGTTCAGACGATGTTGATGGTCTTCCCTTCGGAGACTTTCTCTACATTGTAGCAGCACTCCTAGATCCAGCTTTTTGCCTACTCTGGCTCAAACACGATGTCCTGGCACCAGATGATATCAAGGTGGAAGTGAAGAAACATGTGAAAGGTATTGCTATTGTTACCACATTTAATGCCCTCCCGTTTATTAAAATAAAACCACTTAAAGTTTTTAAGCTGTCAGGGGTGTTAGAAACAAAGATTGATGAAATGTAAGTTCCACCTGTGGCCAGTGTTAGGCATAATCAAAATCAACTCAGTAGTCAGAAGTAGCAGTGGCAGACTGAGCAATGAGCCGTGGGCCTGATGGTTTTAGAATTGATTTTGCCAACTTTTGTAAAACAAATTTATAAAATAATAAAATAATTATAATTAGGAAAGATTGGGTAACAAAAATAGTGAGTACTGAAGAAATCCTGTTGAGAACAAATGTGGAATGCATCATTGCCAGCCCTAATTTTGAATCACTTTGTGTACTTTTGCTTTCTTTTCCTCCAAATTTGTTTTAGATCAGCTTATTGCTGAGTTTGAGGGGATGAAGCTGACACTGGAGAAGAGCAGCAACAGCAGTGAGGAGGATGAAGAGCCAGCACATAAGGAGCCACGACTGTTTGCAGGGTACCGGCAGCGAAAGGGAAACAAAAGTGATGGGAAAATATCTATCTGAGCAGAACTAGGAAAATATCTTCAGCTTTGTGCTGATGATGGTACAGATGAAGCACATGCATGTTTACAGTTATGGTTTCAGCACCGAAAAGATTTCCCCCGGCTGTTCCAAGTGGCAGTGAAAGTATTAGCCATTCCTGCGACAAGTGCCCCTGTCGAACGAGTATTCAGCCATGGAGGCATTATAATGCGCCCTCATAGATCCAGATTAAGTGCAACAATGTTGTCTCTTGATTTTTTTGAAATGTAATAGTTCGCTTTGAATCATAAACCGAAGTGCCTCCACTCCTACAGGCATTATACTCACTGCACTGATGTAAGAAGTTACATAAAATAACTGTTTGGCCACACCATCTAAATTAATACATCATTCTGATGTATTTTTTATTTTATTTTATTATTAATTTTGCTATTTTAATTCAATGGTATTTGACCCAGAGCAGATGTTTTTGTTTTCAATACTGACTACAGCGAAATACACTGTGTTCCAGCACAGATAACAAAGAAAAATCAAGCCTTACCTTAAAGAGCTCAATTTGGAAAGGGTCCTCTGTAAAGCTTTACAAAGAACTTGATTTAATAAAACAGCTAATTAAAATGAATGAAGCTCTCGTCTCTCAATCCTTTTAAAGTTTTGTACACAGCTAGCAAGTTCATTTTATATGAGATTTTACACTAGACAAGAATACTGCGCTGACTTGAGACTTGACTTGAGACTTGTTGACAACTCTGACCACACCAGACTCAACCAAACCAGGTTGGAGCTCTTCAGTCTCTTGCTCCGCTCTTCTATCTACAGCGCTGTGATCCGAGAGTCCATCACCCTGGCTCCCCAGGGCTTCTTCCTTCTCGCTTTCAGTTTCTCTTACAGTCCTCTTGCAGTTCTTCACAATATGCCCTTTACGGCCACATTTAAAACATTTCATTGTTTCAGAAGAAGCAAAAACGATGTATTCGCTAACATCCAATCGAAACCTGAAAGCTACATTTAGCTCTCCATTCAGGTCGTTCAGAAGCATATATAACTGTCTTCTGAATGAAACTACATGCTTTAACTCAGGGGATTTACAACCCAGAGGAATCATTGTAATGCTTGACATTATTTTTCCATGACGGCTTAGCTCTCACTATAAGTTAGTTTTTCAGAAAAGGAGGAATATTAGAAATTGTTATTTTCCTAGCGGGAGCCGCAAGAGGCAGAACAGACACTAACACTCCATCAATAACCAAACCTTGCTGAACAATTTCCAAAACTATTACTTCATTACTCAGGAACACGACAACAAACTTGTTCATACGTGAAGCCGACTTGATATTCTCACACCGGATTACTTTTCTAAGTTCGACCACACATTTCTCAACAGGGACAGACACATTCACTACAATTTTTATACCATTTCTCCGTGTAATATTTTCAGAATTGGGACTTGATCTGCTTGGGACCCCCCCGACTTTGGCCATCACGGCCGTTAATTTAGAAAAGACCCAACTATTAATCAGTTTCTTTTTACCCCTCACTCACTCTGAGCTCCGCACTCTGCACACGCAGAGGAGAAACCGTCACTCACTCTGAGCTCCGCACTCTACACACGCAGAGGAGAACCACTCACTCACTCTGAGCTCCACACTCTGCACACGAAGAGGAGAACCCCTCACTCACTCTGAGCTCTGCACTCTGCACACACACAGAGAACCCCTCACTCACTCTGAGCTCCGCACTCTGCACACACACAGAGAACCCCTCACTCACTCTGAGCTCCACACTCTACACACACACAGAGAACCCCTCACTCACTCTGAGCTCCACACTCTGCACACACACAGAGAACCCCTCACTCACTCTGAGCTCCGCACTCTGCACACGCAGAGGAGAACCACTCACTCACTCTGAGCTCCACACTCTGCACACGAAGAGGAGAACCCCTCACTCACTCTGAGCTCTGCACTCTGCACACACACAGAGAACCCCTCACTCACTCTGAGCTCCGCACTCTGCACACGCAGAGGAGAACCACTCACTCACTCTGAGCTCCGCACTCTGCACACGCAGAGGAGAACCCCTCACTCACTCTGAGCTCCGCACTCTGCACACGCAGAGGAGAACCACTCACTCACTCTGAGCTCCGCACTCTGCACACGCAGAGGAGAACCCCTCACTCACTCTGAGCTCCGCACTCTGCACACACACAGAGAACCCCTCACTCACTCTGAGCTCCGCACTCTGCACACGCAGAGGAGAACCACTCACTCACTCTGAGCTCCGCACTCTGCACACGCAGAGGAGAACCCCTCACTCACTCTGAGCTCCGCACTCTGCACACACACAGAGAACCACTCACTCACTCTGAGCTCCGCACTCTGCACACACACAGAGAACCCCTCACTCACTCTGAGCTCCGCACTCTGCACACGCAGAGGAGAACCACTCACTCACTCTGAGCTCCGCACTCTGCACACGCAGAGGAGAACCCCTCACTCACTCTGAGCTCCGCACTCTGCACACACACAGAGAACCACTCACTCACTCTGAGCTCCGCACTCTGCACACACACAGAGAACCCCTCACTCACTCTGAGCTCCGCACTCTGCACACGCAGAGGAGAACCACTCACTCACTCTGAGCTCCGCACTCTGCACACGCAGAGGAGAACCCCTCACTCACTCTGAGCTCCGCACTCTGCACACACACAGAGAACCCCTCACTCACTCTGAGCTCCGCACTCTGCACACGCAGAGGAGAACCCCTCACTCACTCTGAGCTCCGCACTCTGCACACGCAGAGGAGAACCCCTCACTCACTCTGAACTCCGCACTCTGCACACGCAGAGGAGAACCCCTCACTCACTCTGAGCTCCGCACTCTGCACACACAGAGGAGAACCCCTCACTCACTCTGAGCACCACACTCTGCACACGCAGAGGAGAACCACTCACTCACTCTGAGCTCCGCACTCTGCACACGCAGAGGAGAACCCCTCACTCACTCTGAGCTCCGCACTCTGCACACACACAGAGAACCACTCACTCACTCTGAGCTCCGCACTCTGCACACACACAGAGAACCCCTCACTCACTCTGAGCTCCGCACTCTGCACACGCAGAGGAGAACCACTCACTCACTCTGAGCTCCGCACTCTGCACACGCAGAGGAGAACCCCTCACTCACTCTGAGCTCCGCACTCTGCACACACACAGAGAACCCCTCACTCACTCTGAGCTCCGCACTCTGCACACGCAGAGGAGAACCACTCACTCACTCTGAGCTCCGCACTCTGCACACGCAGAGGAGAACCACTCACTCACTCTGAGCTACACACTCTGCACACGCAGAGGAGAACCCCTCACTCACTCTGAACTCCGCACTCTGCACACGCAGAGGAGAACCCCTCACTCACTCTGAGCTCCACACTCTGCACACACACAGAGAACCCCTCACTCACTCTGAGCTCCACACTCTGCAACCACACAGAGAACCCCTCACTCACTCTGAGCTCCTCACTCTGCACACGCAGAGGAGAACCCCTCACTCACTCTGAACTCCGCACTCTGCACACACAGAGGAGAACCCCTCACTCACTCTGAGCTCCGCACTCTGCACACGCAGAGGAGAACCACTCACTCACTCTGAGCTCCACACTCTGCACACGCAGAGGAGAACCCCTCACTCACTCTGAGCTCCGCACT
Source organism: Acipenser ruthenus (assembly GCF_902713425.1). NCBI lineage: Eukaryota > Metazoa > Chordata > Actinopteri > Acipenseriformes > Acipenseridae > Acipenser > Acipenser ruthenus. The sequence goes on along the minus strand of NC_081231.1, from coordinate 5,079,101 downwards.
CTGCACACACAGAGGAGAACCCCTCACTCACTCTGAGCTCTGCACTCTGCACACGCAGAGGAGAACCCCTCACTCACTCTGAGCTCCGCACTCTGCACACGCAGAGGAGAACCACTCACTCACTCTGAGCTCCGCACTCTGCACACGCAGAGGAGAACCCCTCACTCACTCTGAGCTCCGCACTCTGCACACGCAGAGGAGAACCCCTCACTCACTCTGAGCTCCGCACTCTGCACACGCAGAGGAGAACCCCTCACTCACTCTGAGCTCCGCACTCTGCACACGCAGAGGAGAACCACTCACTCACTCTGAGCTCCACACTCTGCACACGCAGAGGAGAACCCCTCACTCACTCTGAGCTCCGCACTCTGCACACACAGAGGAGAACCCCTCACTCACTCTGAGCTCTGCACTCTGCACACGCAGAGGAGAACCCCTCACTCACTCTGAGCTCAGCACTCTGCAAACGCAGAGGAGAATCCCCCACTCACTCTGAGCTCCATATTCTACAAGCACTCCCAACAGACACAGCGACAGACAGACAGCATGAGTAGATAGATAGACAGATAGATAGATAGACAGAAACATTTACAGTAATTCTACAAATAAAGTTATGAAAACAGTTCTTACCAAGTTCCTCACGAAGGCGCTGAGCAGCTAAAAAAATGAATCCGACAAAAGTGTGTGGTTATTTCATTTCCAGTACAGATTCAAATGAATCAGACAGAACAGTGTGGGGTTATTTCAGCTACAGTACAGATTAAATTGCAGTATGAAAAACACAACCAGTTAAATGAACAGGATGTCCATGTGAAAATGAATCTGCTATCTGCGAAGTATATGAAACATACAAACTAAAATTGTTACAATTTTCAACACCCCTTCATAAGGAAATATTTATATTCCTAAACCTTTGTGTCCAAATCCCCACCCCAACTTTTTTTTAAATTTAAATTTTAATAGATTAATTTATTTAACCATGAGATTTAATTTATTAATTTATTTAATCAGGTCTCATTTACAAAAGGGTCCTGGAAACAATAAAATAACAATTGCAATGTATAAAAACAATTATATTTATTATTATTTATAATCATTTCTAATGAGCTGGATTTCCTGTCCAGGGATGTCTTTATTTATGGGTGTGGTAGTTTAAGATACTGCTGCAGAAACCTGGAATGGGTTTTCAGCATCTCTTCATTAAGTGCTTTACTTACCCATAGGCTCAAACTGTCTCTCCATGGCTAGAAGAAAAACAGAACAGTCCATATTATTGTAAACCTGTTTGACATGTTTAAAATGCACAGAGCTATATGAAATGCCTCATGATAATGAAAAAGTTCATACCATCCATTCTTCTCTATTGGATCACCAGCAGAGGAATGGCTCCAATACTGAGAGCTAAAGTCAAGAAGAAAGCCACCATCCACCCAGAGACTCCTGGGAAAAAATCCTCTGGAAAACAACACAGCAGCTCAACACACTGGAACACACACACCCCTCCCAACACTGAGCCACACCCCTCATAGTGAGCATTCCACACACCCCTCCCAACACTGAGCCACACCCCTCATAGTGAGCATTCCACACACCCCTCCCAACACTGAGCCACACCCCCTCATAGTGAGCATTCCACACACCCCTCCCAACACTGAGCCACACCCCTCATAGTGAGCATTCCACACACCCCTCCCAACACTGACCACACCCCTCCCAACACTGAGCCACACCCCCTCATAGTGTGCATTCCACACACCCCTCCCAACACTGAGCCACACCCCCTCATAGTGAGCATTCCACTCACCCCTCCCAACACTGAGCCACACCCCTCATAGTGAGCATTCCACACACCCCTCCCAACACTGACCACACCCCTCATAGTGAGCATTCCACACACCCCTCCCAACACTGAGCCACACCCCTCATAGTGAGCATTCCACACACCACTCCCAACACTGAGCCACACCCCCTCATAGTGAGCATTCCACACACATCCCCAAACACTGCAGACAGTCAAAATAGAGGACTGCACAACACCACCCCCAAATGTGTTTGATTCAGATATTGACTGGTCCACTAGTTCATTTGTTTGATTCAGATATTGACTGGTCCACTAGTTCATGTGTTTGATTCAGATATTGACTTGTCCACTAGTTCATTTGTTTGATTCAGATATTGACTGGTCCACTAGTTCATGTGTTTGATTCAGATATTGACTGGTTCACTAGTTCATGTGTTTGATTCAGATATTGATTGGTCCACTAGTTCATGTGTTTGATTCAGATGTTGATGCCACATCATGGTGACTGTAATCTATGGTCAGTGTCAGTCAGGCTCAATCCACAAACATGTGAGACTCACTGGATATGTGGAGTTTGGATTCCCAGTCTGGTTTGGGTGTTTTACTTCTAACCAGACAGGAGAACACGTTGGACTGCTGTTTGATTTTGATGTAGCTGCTGACACTGCGGAGCCCCTGACTGTCCCTCTGCACTGTTGTGTTGGACAGTGATGTCACATTGTTTCCATCCCTGTCTCTCCAGATCACTTCAGGTTCAGGGCTCCACCCCTCTGATCTGCACACCAGCCGGGTCTGCTCTCCTTGTGTAGAGTCCATAGAGATTGAGGGCTGGGTCCCCAGAGCTGTCAGGGAATAGAGACAGTGAGACACACACAGATAGACTGTCAGGGAATAGAGACAGTGAGACACACACAGATAGACTGTCGGGGAATAGAGACAGTGAGACACACACAGATAGACGGTCAGGGAATAGAGACAGTGAGACACACACACAGATAGACTGTCAGGGAATAGAGACAGTGAGACACACACAGATAGACTGTCAGGAAATAGAGACAGTGAGACACACACAGATAGACTGTCAGGGAATAGAGACAGTGAGACACACACAGATAGACTGTCAGGGAATAGAGACAGTGAGACACACACAGATAGACAGTCAGGGAATAGAGACAGTGAGACACACACAGATAGACTGTCAGGAGATAGAGACAGTGAGACACACACAGATAGACTGTCAGGGAATAGAGACAGTGAGACACACACAGATAGACACACCAGCCAGGTCTGCTCTCCTTGTGTGATATGTCTTTATTATATACTGAATTACTGTGTCAGTGCTGACATATCCAGTCCTGTGAGGATCCCAGCTCCCCTGTATTATATTATGAGTTACTGTGTCAGTGCTGACATATCCAGTCCTGTGAGGATCCCAGCTCCCCTGTATTATATTATGAGTTACTGTGTCAGTGCTGACATATCCAGTCCTGTGAGGATCCCAGCTCCCCTGTATTATATTATGAGTTACTGTGTCAGTGCTGACGTATCCAGTCCTGTGAGGATCCCAGCTCCCCTGTATTATATTATGAGTTACTGTGTCAGTGCTGACATATCCAGTCCTGTGAGGATCCCAGCTCCCCTGTATTATATTATGAGTTACTGTGTCAGTGCTGACATATCCAGTCCTGTGAGGATCCCAGCTCCCCTGTATTATATTATGAGTTACTGTGTCAGTGCTGACATATCCAGTCCTGCGAGGATCCCAGCTCCCCTGTATTATATTATGAGTTACTGTGTCAGTGCTGACATATCCAGTCCTGCGAGGATCCCAGCTCCCCTGTATTATATTATGAGTTACTGTGTCGGTGCTGACATATCCAGTCCTGTGAGTATCCCAGCTGCCCTGTATTATATTATGAGTTACTGTGTCATTGCTGACATATCCAGTCCTGCGAGGATCCCAGCTCCCCTGTATTATATTATGAGTTACTGTGTCAGTGCTGACATATCCAGTCCTGTGAGGATCCCAGCTCCCCTGTATTATATTATGAGTTACTGTGTCATTGCTGACATATCCAGTCCTGCGAGGATCCCAGCTCCCCTGTATTATATTATGAGTTACTGTGTCAGTGCTGACATATCCAGTCCTGTGAGTATCCCAGCTCCCCTGTATTATATTATGAGTTACTGTGTCATTGCTGACATATCCAGTCCTGTGAGGATCCCAGCTCCCCTGTATTATATTATGAGTTACTGTGTCAGTGCTGACATATCCAGTCCTGTGAGGATCCCAGCTCCCCTGTATTATATTATGAGTTACTGTGTCAGTGCTGACATATCCAGTCCTGTGAGGATCCCAGCTCCCCTGTATTATATTATGAGTTACTGTGTCAGTGCTGACATATCCAGTCCTGTGAGGATCCCAGCTCCCCTGTATTATATTATGAGTTACTGTGTCAGTGCTGACATATCCAGTCCTGTGAGGATCCCAGCTCCCCTGTATTATATTATGAGTTACTGTGTCAGTGCTGACATATCCAGTCCTGTGAGGATCCCAGCTCCCCTGTATTATATTATGAGTTACTGTGTCAGTGCTGACATATCCAGTCCTGCGAGGATCCCAGCTCCCCTGTATTATATTATGAGTTACTGTGTCAGTGCTGACATATCCAGTCCTGTGAGGATCCCAGCTCCCCTGTATTATATTATGAGTTAATGTGTCAGTGCTGACATATCCAGTCCTGTGAGGATCCCAGCTCCCCTGTATTATATTATGAGTTACTGTGTCAGTGCTGACATATCCAGTCCTGTGAGGATCCCAGCTCCCCTGTATTATATTATGAGTTACTGTGTCAGTGCTGACATATCCATTCCTTTGAGGATCCCAGCTCCCCTGTATTATATTATGCCCTGTGAATTGGATCTATGGGAGGTGGTATGTACTGTAGGTATGACACATTTACAGATTTCTCTATATATCCAGAGAACTGCTCAATCGATTGTTGTGAAACTTGGCATTAACATTATTAAGTAAAGGTTATTGAGAATATCAGATTGTGAGGGTATAGGGAGAGTCTGTGTTTCTGTTCAGCATCCTGTCTGCATGTGTGACAGAGACAGAAGGTATTTGAGCTGTAAATCTCCCTCCCCACCAGAAAGGGCACTGTGTAAGGTTGGTGTAAGCTTCCTCCTAGATGGGCTGACTCGACGGTAGATTGAAACCAGAATTCGGCCTTCTTGGAGGAAGTGTGTAGCGGCACGTACACTGAACGACTCTACTGCGATCATAAACTCCATTGCGATCAGCTGCGAGGCAGACAGTGATTGGATAAACCTTGGCGCCGGGCTGATCACGGGGAGGAGTTTTGGTATAAAGGGGGCGCAGCTACATGAGTACGGCCGCTCATGCTGAACATGATTGCTAATGTTTGTTTGTTTTGTTTTGTGTTTCTGTGTTACAGCCGAGTAAGAGCAGCCAACCCACACTGCACTGCACACCACAGCATAGCACCACCACCCACACTGCACTGCACAGCACCACCACCCACACTGCACAGCACAGCACCACCACCCACACTGCACAGCACAGCACAGCACCACCACGCACTGCACAGCACCACCACCCACACTGCAAAGCACAGTACCACCACCCACACTGCACAGCACAGCACAGTACCACCACCCACACTGCACTGCACAGCACCACCACCCACACTGCACAGCACAGCACCACCACCCAACTGCCGAGCACAGCACCACCACCCACACTGCACAGCACAGCACCACCACCCACACTGCACAGCACAGCACAGCACCACCACCCACACTGCACAGCACAGCACAGCACAGCACAGCACCACCACCCACACTGCACAGCACAGCACCACCACGCACTGCACAGCACCACCACCCACACTGCACTGCACAGCACCACCACCCACACTGCAAAGCACAGTACCACCACTCACACTGCACAGCACAGCACCACCACCCACACTGCACAGCACAGCACCACCACACACTGCACAGCACCACCACCCACACTGCACTGCACAGCATCACCACCCACACTGCACTGCACAGAACCACCACCCACACTGCACTGCACAGCACCACCACCCATACTGCACAGCACAGCACAGTACCACCACCCACACTGCACTGCACAGCACCACCACCCACACTGCACAGCACAGCACTACCACCCACACTGCACTGCACAGCACCACCACCCACACTGCACAGCACCACCACTCACACTGCAGAGCACAGCACCACCACCCACACTGCACAGCACAGCACCACCGCCCACACTGCACTGCACAGCACCACCACCCACACTGCACTGCACAGCACAGCACAGTACCACCACCCACACTGCACTGCACAGCACCACCACCCACACGGCACAGCACAGCACTACCACCCACACTGCACTGCACAGCACCACCACCCACACTGCACAGCACCACCACCCACACTGCAGAGCACAGCACCACCACCCACACTGCACAGCACAGCACCACCGCCCACACTGCACAGCACAACACAGCACCACCACCTGCACAGCACAGCACCCCCACCCACACTACACAGCACAGCACTACCACCCACACTGCACTGCACAGCACCACCACCCACACTGCACAGCACAGCACCACCGCCCACACTGCACAGCACAACACAGCACCACCACCTGCACAGCACAGTACCCCCACCCACACTGCACTGCCCTGCACCACCACCCACACTGCACTGCACAGCACCACCACCCACAATGCACTGCACAGCACCACCATCCCCCCTGTCTGAAGAGCACATTGATGTGCAATGATAAATAACTGTTGTTTGTTTTGTTGGAGACTGAAATCACGACGCATACCCCCCGATACCAATGATGGTAGAGGGGCGGCTTTATTATTGACTTTTGAGAAATAAATACGGACGTTTTTTCATTATTCACGCACCACTCCCATCCTGACAGCATGTCACACTGCCATGTTTGTAACGTGGTGATTCATATTCTATACTGTTCTGTACATACTGTTGTATATGTCATGACCATCATTCAGAATACTGCTTGTCTACATTTTTTTTATTTTACAGTCATGGTGAGTTTTGTAATGGAGATAGGAGCTGGGAATACATTAGTAGTGGGGTTCAACTTGTGTATCAAACATTACTGACCTGCGACTATCACTTCAGCCTGTCCTTCTTCATACTGATTTCCATCATGAGCATAGCAGATATAGACACCTCTATCAGAGGGCCGGAGGTTTCTCAGTCTCAGAGAGAGATCGCCTCTCTGCAGTGCAGAGGGAGAGAGAGCAGTGCGGCCCCGGTAGTCACTGTCCTGTATGCTGAGCTGATCCCTTTGGTTCAGATATAAATGAACAGGCTTGTCGAATCTCTCCCTGAACCACCTCACTTTCATGTCCACAGCACTGACTCTGGGTGAAATGTGACAGGGCAGGATGACATCATCACCAGCCTCAGCAATGACAGGCTGATCAGAGCCAATGACAGTCCATCGTCCTGAGAAAGAAAAGACGAGGTAAAGCAATTGCAAACAAATAGACCATTTCTCAAAACAGGACTCTAGAATTAGAAATAGTTGAGAGCTATTAGCTAAGTTCTGTGAGTCCATACATCAATGCAGGCAGCTATATACAGGACCCTGGAAATAAGAGGGAGCATCTCAATGGATCAGTTTCATTTCTACAGTCCCTCTCACCTCTCTGTGTAGAAACAGCTGGTAGCAAACTCAAGACAATGAGACAGGTCCTCCCCAGGAATCTCATCTTCATTTCCCTGGAAAACAACAATGATAAAGATCTCTTAGTTAAAGCTGTGTGTCACTAACAGATTAATATCAGGGATCACATTCATCAGGATGGCTCTTATTTGAATGTTCCGCTGCCTTCAAACCTGCTTTGGTTAAGCCTTTAGTCAAAAAATCCAACTTGGATTGTAATTTTAGACCAGCTTCTAACTTGCCATTCTTAGCTAAGGTTCTTGAGAGAAGGTAGTACGCAATCAACTACGATTTCTGGATTGTAGCAATGTTCTTGAAGGTAGTAGCTGATCCACTCAACAGATTTCTGGACTGTAGCAATGTTCTTGAGAAGGTAGTAGCTGATGTAGGAGGCTGTGTGGTCCAGTGGTTAAAGAAAAGGGCTTGTAACCAGAAGGTCCCCGGTTCAAATCCCGGCTCAGCCACTGACTCATTGTGTGACCCTGAGCAAGTCACTTAACCTCCTTGTGCTCCGTCTTTCGGGTGAGACGTAATTGTAAGTGACTCTGCAGCTGATGCATAGTTCACATACTCTCTGAGTCTCTGTAAGTCGCCTTGGATAAAGGTGTCTGCTAAATAAACAAATAATAATAATAATAATGATCCACTCCACAGATTTCTGGACTGTAGCAATGTTCTAGAGAAGCTCAGTCATGGTTTCAATCTGCTCACAGTACAGAGGCTGCCCTTGTCAGAGTGGTGAATGACTTACTGATGAGTGCAGACTCTAACTCTATATCCATTGTGGTTCTGTTACACCTCAGTGATACTGTGGATCAGGACATTTTAATTGAGCATCTTAAAAGCTGGGCTGGCCTGACTGGAACTGTTCTAAACTGGTTTAAGTCGTATCTAACAGACAGTACTCTGTTTCTTTAGGGAAGTCTGTATCAGGATTATCTGCTATTACTTGTGGTGTCCCCCAGGGCTCTATTCTTGGTCCCATTTTATTTTCTTTGTAATATATGGATAGACCTAAATAATATTACTGTGCATCACACACAGACATTGTTGTAATGCCCCTGAACGGAAAGTGATAATACTGGCATTGCAAGGTGATGATAATACTATCGTTAGGCTCTACACAATGGCATGATTATTGCCACAATCCTTGGCAAACTCTGTTTTTTTGCAAGTACTTCCTGCTCCCAGAACTGCCTCCTGTTGTCTGCATCTCCCTGCTCCTGACCGATAAATGCAACTCTCCCACAAAATATAAGACACATATTTTTCAGACTCCTTATATTTAAAAAAATAATGTCGGGTTCAGTGTGCATTAGTGTAACGGTGCTACTTTGATTATGTATTGGGTCCTAGGCAACTAGGTGTCTTTATGTTTTGTTACAAGTGCTTCATTTTATGTGTTGTGTTTCTTTTCTAATTGATTGATTAGTGATTTATTGGATAATTTTATTTGCTTATATAAACTGCCTCTTTGTGTGATACGGGCCAAGAGAGGAAGGACCGACAGATGCGGGGGACCTGAGATTCGGTGTGCTGCTGCTGTAGATGAGTGTTCTGGAGACGTGCTGTTTCTGTGTCTGCAGTGTTAGAGCCATGTGAGTATATTCCAAAAGTAAAGTGTCCGGTAATCTGAGACGTGTGGTTAAATCCCGGTCTCATAAGCCTTGTTTTGTTAGATTAAAAGTGTTCCAGCAACAGGTAAAAATCCCCACACCTTTTGGTTTTGTTTACTAACGCTACACCGCAGTGTCCTTCTCCTCTCATCTGGTTTAAACGGGGGGAAACATCTTTGTCTTAAACATACTTTGCTGGCCAGCAATTATGGGTGGGGCAGGTATTGTTTCTTTATTTGTTAAAGCAGGTCAGTCAGTTTTTGAGTCTTGTCCTCGGTGCACCGAAAGGTAATTGGTTGTTTATTTGTTATTTTATTTTTTTATGATGCTTGGTGTGTTGTAGACACAGGAATACTACACAAAACAAATGGTGGGAAAATAACTTATTTATTTGTTTGCATGGAGAATTAGGCTGGACTATCACTCTCAGTGTTGAACTGATAGTATTATGTGGTACCGACCCCACTGCCATGAATCTAATTAAGTTTTAATGACAGAGGTGAAGGTTCTCAACTGACAGATAATGAATGACCTGTGGGGAGGTTCAGGGGGTTCACAGTCAACTCATCCAAAATTAGGTCAGCCTTTGCCCTGTCAGACACAAGTGAAATCAGTGGCAAATCAACTGGGATTACAGTGAAATCAGAGGCAAATCAACTGGGATTACAGAGAAATCAGAGGCAAATCAACTGGGATTACAGAGAAATCAGAGGCAAATCAACTGGGATTACAGAGAAATCAGAGGCAAATCAACTGGGATTACAGTGAAATCAGAGGCAAATCAACACGGATTACAGTGAAATCAGAGGTTAGTGCGGTCAGACCACTGATGAATAATAATCACAATCAGAATCATCATTTCACTAACCTTTACAAAGACAGCAAGCAAATTAAAAGACACAACAACTGCATCTGTCCTGTGTTGCACTGCATCATTCAAAACTGCTGAAATAATAGTAATAATAATAATAATAATAATAATAATAATAATAATAATAATAATAATTTTGTATAAAATGAAGCCATACACATTTGCACGTCCTCCTATCTCGATTGCGGTTTGCTTAGTTAGTATTTTAAATATAGGAGCTGTATCCGTTACATTTCAAATCGTATAACAGGTGAATTGTAGGCTACTGCACACAACTACTATTGCTGATAATAACAATAACAGTAATAATATATGTTGTGTTTTGTATAAAATAAAGCCATTGGCTTTTGAATGTCAAAATACTGTAAAACACGTCTGAGGCAAATTTGGGACAGTTCAGGCTTTTCAACTTACACCCCAATTACAGTGAGTGCCATCTTCAGTGAACTGTACAGGGTGTTCATAATTCACTGAGTAGAGACTGTGAGTCCTGAGGGACTGTATGCGTCTTCAGTGAACTGTACAGGGTGTTCATAATTCACTGAGTAGAGACTGTGAGTCCTGAGGGACTGTAGGCATCTTCAGTGAACTGTACAGTGTGGCGACCGCCACATAAATGATGTTAAAAAAACATCATTATCTGTTCTTTAATTAGAATGGATTATACCTGGCCAGGTTAGAATAAATTGTTCATTTCTGCCTTGTTTATTAGCCTATCTCCCGTTTGGCTTAGTTGTCCAGGTTTGGGGGGGATTCATTGGGGTTCATTTTATTTCTTTTTTCTATGTAAAGGCCCTTATATTATGCCAGTTACGGTAATTGTTTTAATTCAATTCACCTGGGTTTCATTGATAAAGAGCGTATTGTGGGAAATGAGAGGATGGCCTGAAAGGAGAGCTGAGTGTCGTTTGCAGTTTTGTTGCGGTTTCTTTTTTGCTTTTTAAATTATTTAAGCTTATCTAGAAACGATGTAACATTTTTTATGGAGTAGCACTGAGCTAATTGTCGTGAATACAGCTTTGGAATACCGTTCGTTTTATATGGATTATTTGAAACTGAAGAAAACAGATCGATTTACATCCCAGGAACAACGCGCAGCCGGTCCTCGGACACACGGCAGGAAGGGGTGAGACGGTCTGTTAAAACTTTTTCTTTTTTGTGCTGGACAATGCTGGATTACAATTGTTTTTTTTCTTCATAGTACTATGGGCGTTTATTTTGATACTTTATTTTTATCTGGAATATGTTTTTTGCAAGTTTGTTTTGTTTTGAAGCACGTTTGACTTTGTTTTTTGGATTGACTTTGTTTGGTTTGTCTTTTTTCTGCAATAAGGAACTTTATAACTGCATTAATTTTACATGGATTGGTTAACTTGTGTTAATACTTCTTCATTGTGTTTCAAGCTGTTTTTGCGAATCGTTCTTACCAGTAATACCCAGGGTTAACAGGGTCATTTTGACTGTTTACTGTATTACTTGCTGTTTCACTGCCAGAATATTTATATCAGTGTATACACTATGCATTCTATTGTGCTATGAGGTTTCTTAGAGCAATGTTTAAGGTATATTTTGCTTCCTTTGTATCGACATTGTACTGTTCTACAGTTTTTTGCCACTATAAAAAGGTTACTGAAGATTATGACACTCTTACCCACGAACTTTTGGTCCCATTATTTGCTGTCAATCAGTCTTTAATTATCTGTTTTTGAAATCAGTTAGTCTTGGCTTGTGTCTTAAAAGTCTGGTTGTTACAACAGGGTGTTCATAATTCACTCGGTAGAGACTGAGTCCTGAGGGACTGTAGGCATCTTCAGTGAACTGTACAGAGTGGAACACACAGTGTTAACAATGCAGTTTGCAAGTGCACTCGGTTAGTTTATATGGTCTGTGAACCGGATGTTTACAATATCCTGCAGGGTATCTTGAAAGATGGCAGCTGTTGAAGTATTGCTCCAGTTTTTAACAGCATGTTTCAGATTCTTGCATATTGCTGTGGAGGGAAGCAGGGGAATGTGGGGAGCTCTTTGCTAATTTAATGAATACATGTGTTGAATGCCTGCAGTAGGAGAGAGTGCAGTATTCAGGTACATAATTCTGCTCTGTTCTCCTACTTTAGGCGTTAAACAATGTAATTTGAGAAAAGACTTTGTCCAGTACGGCTTGGATTTTGGTGTCTGACCAAATGTTTATCAGAGCTTTAGTTTCTCGCACTGTCCATGTAATTTATGGTTACCAGATTCGCAGTTTTTTTTCTCCAATTCACTGACGCCGTACCAACTCTGAAGCCACTAAAATAACAGTATATAATAAAAACATAAGTTTACAAATTAAACATTGGGGGCCCTATTTAGCAATGTTCGCAAACCTCCAAGGCAATCACAAAACACTTTTGCAGACATTCACACCAAAATCAGGCGCACGTTGAGGGCAAAAAGACTTTGCCCACCTATGCAATTTAGCAACCGTGATTTAGTGCCCACCCGGCAAGTCAGCATTAGCAATTTAGCAAACTATCAGCAGTGCTAGCATTTGTGTCTCAATTGACATGTGAAAACAAGGTCTAAACTGTGCGCACAATACATGGGTCGAGTATAAATACCACTGAAACTACCAGGGAAGCAGGTAAAGAAAAGATAGAGAGAGAAAAAAAAGAGAATAAAAGAAACACTGGATTCCTACAGGAGAGGAGAATTCATCCATTTCCCTGTCTCACGAGCTGCAACAAAATACAAAGCAGAGTTTTCTTGGGGGTATGGATTTCCTGGTTTCCTGGGAGCCATCGATTGCACTCATGTGCAGCTACACACCAACACAGAATAGACACCTCTACGTAAATCATAAGGGGACCTATTCTTCTCCCTTCTTTTTTTTGGTTTAAAAATGCCCTCCGTTCATTATCACAGGTGCACAGGTGCTCTTAAAGGGAATGTGGAATCCTGTGCTTTGATTGGCTGGGTGCATGATTCGCTATTTGATGTACGTTAGCCCACGCATGAGACCCGACTGCTGAATCACATTTCATGTGCTTTCGCGGTGGTTCGCTAGTGTTGTCATTTTTGTCCTAGCGATAGTGGCTGCGCACATATTTGCTAAATAGGGCCCTGGGTGTATTATTCACACAGTGTCCTTCAATGTTAATCTCCACAGTGTGCAACAGACATGGCTTTTTACTGTTGAGATATCTGCTGATTCCTGTCCACTGTGATTCATACTGTTGAGAAAATAAGAAGGTAATAACACACAACACTACCTTACTGTATTTCTCAACACAAAACCCTTCCTGGGTGGCTGAAACACTCCGCTTCACTTACACTTATAAAACATCCACACTGTATACAAGCACTGACCAGACCAGAATGTAGGTTTGTACTGAAATATTTACACACGCATGTGCTGCTAGCCAATCAAGGGACAGATACCTTCATATATACTGACAGTCTGATGCTCTTAAATCACTACACCCTTAACCACTGTGTGCACAAGCAAACAGAGGGACAGATGGCTTCATATACTGACACAGTGTGATACTCTTTAGCATGTGCTCCATCATGTCCAGTTTCATCACAGTGAATCAGTGCTCCTCAGAGACAGTGCATGCAAACACTTTGATGGAGACAAATAAACAGGGAGCCTCCAAAAGCCCCAGATTCTGATCCTCTTGATTTGTGATGAAGAAGGACCTTTTTAGGGACCAGTGTGACAGACAAAGAGATAGACAGAAAAACAGCCTCCATCTGCCGAGAGATCAATAACTTGCTGTGCTAAAGAAGGTCTTCAGTGAGTTTCAACACAACAGGAAAGATGTTCTCTAGATATGCACAACTCTAAAAGGTATAAATATTAAATTTCTCATATATTTAGGCAGAACTAAATACACATCCTAGTGTTTTTTTTTTAATACACTGAAAGACAACATTCTAAATAAGTTTCTTTATTTTTACTCAGAACTCATTATTTTTGTGTTGGGAATTTCTTTGGAAACGCAGTTGTATTTCTGAAAGGAGAAACCGCCCCCTCATCAAATATGTAATCATGGAACTATATAAATACCCTCTTTCATCTTCGCCCTTATCATTCATCAAACCATATAAATACCCTCTTTCATCCAGTCCCTCATCGTTCAGTGTTTGTTTGGTCCCCTCCTCCCTCATCGTTCAGTGTTTGTTTGGTCCCCTCCTCCCCTGCCTTCTCCTTGCATCGTGTCTTGTCCAGGGGGAAGGTGGCCTCGGGTGCTGCTTGTCCTGCCCGCTGGCATTAGTTTTGATCTAACTCATATATTTAATGTATTATAGTTTTGCCAGCACAGGGGCGGCTAACAAGCTCCAATGGGCAAGACTATGGACCAAATTCAAATAACAACATAATCATTTACAGGCAGGTCTGTCAATTCAATAAATCATTCACTTCATTCCATTGGTAGCTGTCTCCTTTCTGAAAAATATTACACATAAAACTGACTGACATAACGTAAATAATACCAAAAAATATGAATACATATTTACATGTATGTTGAACGATTGAGCTGCTCTAAGAAGGGAATAATCCTGCACACTTTCAGCAATGCTGCACTTTGTACTGTGCATTGAACCAGCACTGCTAAACATACCCCACTTTATAGTGTAATAGAGCTATAAAGACTGAAACAAATATACAGGCAGTCCTAAAAGATGCACTCTGATTGCTTAGTCACTTTCCATGTTAAACTGTGACAATATCAAGCACAAAGTCACACTTCTGAACTGCATCTTAAACACGGACTGCCTCATATGGGTTTATATAGAAATCATAGCAGCTTTGCAGGTGAAAAACATCATGAACAGTGCATGGGTTAGGGTTAGGGTTATAGAGAGAAGCTGGTTGAAATGGCTCTCAGTGTGTGTTGCAGTGTATGGACAATGGCAGGACACAGTATATGAACTGTGCAGCACAGGATTACTATAGCCTACTGCAGAAAAGTAATAATAATAATAATTCAGACATTATCAAGGTTATGAAGTTTGCTGTGTATCACTCCACGCTTCTGAAGAGTAGCCAGTGTGACTGACATACAGAGCAGCCAATAGAAATCAGCGGCGTGCCCAAAACAAATGCTGAAACCTGAAACATCACTGAAAATGGGGGTTTAGTATTTCCCAAACCGGAGCCAGAAAGTGTAACATTTTCTCATTTAGCTTTGGATTTACATGTTTACATTAACATCATTGTATTTAGGCTGCAAGCTCTATAGCAGCACAGCCAATAGGAGTGGAGATGAGGGGCGGAGACAGCAGTGATTCTGTCTTTGTTACATAGAGAGAGGCAAGCAGCTTGACAGAGTGCTCAGAGTTATTCAGCTCTACTAGTTTAAAGTACTGATTGTAACTATTAAATATACTAGTTTGTCATAAATATTAGAGCTGCACAGGATGTTTAGTGCTGGACCCGTGAACAGGCTCGAGTCTTAACCTCAGGAGCTCGATAGTGTTCACAAACAGGCTCCTCTCCTCAATGATAATCTATGGGGTTTGACTCGATAGTGTTCACAAACAGGCTCCTCTCCTCAATGATAATCTATGGGGTTTGACTCGATAGCGTTCACAAACAGGCTCCTCTCCTCAATGATAATCTATGGGGTTTGACTCGATAGCGTTCACAAACAGGCTCCTCTCCTCAATGATAATCTATGGGGTTTGACTCGATAGCGTTCACAAACAGGCTCCTCTCCTCAATGATAATCTATGGGGTTTGACTCGATAGTGTTCACAAACCGGCTCCTCTCCTCAATGATAATCTGTGGGCTTTGAGCTCCAGGTAAAAAATAGATAAACACTCACACACCTTTTTTCCATTGCAGTGTTTCACACTATGTGGAGTCACATAATTTAATGAATTGATTCCAGCTCCTCAGATGACAGTTACTGATTTACCTTTCTCACTGTAAACCACATACCATTGACCAGTATCACTTCTCATCTCAATCACAGACTGTTTCTTCATTACATTGCTCTTTCTCACTGTAAACCACATACCATTGACCAGTATCACTTCTCATCTCAATCACAGACTGTGTCTTCATTGCATTGCTCTCTCACTGTAAACCACATCCCATTGACCAGTATCACTTCTTATCTCAATCACAGACTGTGTCTTCCTCATTACATTGCTCTTTAACAAACCAAGTCTGTAAGTGCTCTGGCTTTTCTGTTCCGTACCACATCATGGATCGTTATCGCTGTGTTCCCTGTTTGACAATGTTGGCAATAGTCCTTCCACTATAAGTGCACTAGAGAGGCCATTTTGAAAAGAGCTTTGAAACACACTTTAAAGTTATAAGTGTAAAAAGTTGTCAGGGTGTTAACAATGAAAAGAATAATTACAGGTACTTATTTAAACGGCTGTAGCAGCATGCGGGGACGGGTAACGCTAGATTTGTCAGAACCACACCACTTAATGTTGAAGAGAGCTGTTCTATTAGCTATTGTAACTTTAAACACACAGATTTAGAGTCTGCTTACCTGCTTTCACTTTCACCTGCACTCTGTCCTTGTGCTTCAGTTCAGCTCTTTAAGAATAAATAGAAGCAGCTTTTTAAACCGCATCAGTACAGCTGAGTTTAGATATGAGAAGTGGATTCTAAAGATTTACACACTCTGTAAAGAACTTCCCATCTGTTTGATCAGCTTTCTAGCCTGAAGTAGCCTGTCTAAAGCTAAAGCACAGGTCAAAGTGCAATTCCTGGTTTTATTGCACCGTTACCTGAGAAACAGCCCTTTAGGAACACGCCCACACACTGTCTGCCAGTGTAAGAATGTGTACCTGGTTCAGACACGCCTCATAAAACTAACCAACACATGATCCTTTTCACAGAACTGGAGCTCATGAGGGATTTAAAGACTAATCTGAAAAATTTAAAATAAATTAATACAACTTTTCTGTGATCTTTTATTTAGTTTTGGCTAACAGTCCATTTTCAACACAAGTGGATACGGTTCTGTAGATATGTGTGAAATTGTAACACAGACTGTAGCAGGGCAATTGCCCTGCACGTGTGTATTTAGTGTGGATATAATTTGTATGGGGAAATGGGTTTATTGTATGTCGTTGTGGAGTTGATTTGTTTAATTGAATTATTGTTTTCCAGATGGGCACTTGATTGAGACTTGCTGCCTGCTAGGCTTGGTTGAGGGGAAGGGCAGCAGGTGATTGGCTGTGCTGGACATCAATCAGCAGGTGGGCGGGTCTTGATCGAGTGTCCGTCAGTTCAAAAGCATCAGCGGGGGATGGTTCGGGGCGACTGTAACGCCATGCCAGAGGGGAGCCGCGTATACTCGGGAGGAGAGGGTCTGCGCTGCAGGAACGACAGCTACGCAACCCTGAGACTGCAAGCGGTGCTTGTGAAGGCAATGCCCAGTCAAGGCCGTATGAAGCAGCAGGAGTCGTTGTATGAATACTGGCTCATGAGTAGGTTAGTGAGGGGATAGCGATCCCATGTGATGTATAGCGAGGGTTACGTAGTGTAGCCGGTTCCTGGAGCGGGACGCCTCATT
This sequence comes from Acipenser ruthenus, assembly GCF_902713425.1. Lineage (NCBI taxonomy): Eukaryota > Metazoa > Chordata > Actinopteri > Acipenseriformes > Acipenseridae > Acipenser > Acipenser ruthenus. Next base: position 5,061,532 of record NC_081231.1, on the reverse strand, counting down.
TATAAGGCTAGCGCTCGCCCTCTGGGGCACCATTTATTTGTAGTTTTTGTACTGTGTTTTATTTTACCTTTTGTACAGCTTGCTGTATGTGTCCTCTGTGCGTTACCATGGCTGGTAACGTCACATGACCACCTTTACTTTCTTTTCTGTTTGTGTTAATAAATCCTGCGCGCCTGTGCCGCCGTTTCAAATCCACCTCCCAGTTGTCTCTCTGTGTTGTAAACAGCGGCTATCCACACAAGTGACGTAAGACCCCATCACACAGACACTAATACTAAATAGTGATAACCTGGTATATGCATTCCCATTGAGATTACAGGAGACTGGAAAAGAGAAGGACAGTGGAGGGGAGAGAGAGAGGGAAGGCAAGACAGGGTGGAAGAGCGATGGAGTTGAGGGAGAGGAGAACACTGAAAGAAACAAGGAGGGGAGAAGGAGAGGTTAGGGTTAGAAGAGAGAAGGAGAGGTTAGGGTTAGAAGAGAGAAGAAGAGGTTAGGGTTAGAAGAGAGAAGGAGAGGTTAGGGTTAGAAGAGAGAAGGAGATGCTAGTGTTAGGAGAAAGAAGGAGACGTTAGGGTTAGGGTTAGAAGAGAGAAGGAGAGGTTAGGGTTTGAAGAGAGAAGGAGATGCTAGGGTTAGGAGAGAGAAGGAGAGGTTAGGGTTAGGGTTAGAAGAGAGAAGGAGAGGTTAGGGTTAGAAGAGAGAAGGAGAGGTTAGGGTTAGGATAGAGAAGGAGATGTTAGGGTTAGGGTTTGAAGAGAGAAGGAGAGGTTAGGGTTTGAAGAGAGAAGGAGAGGTTAGGGTTAGGATAGAGAAGGAGCTGTTAGGGTTAGGGTTTGAAGAGAGAAGGAGAGGTTAGGGTTTGAAGAGAGAAGGAGAGGTTAAGGTTAGAAGAGAGAAGGAGAGGTTAGGGTTTGAAGAGAGAAGGAGAGGTTAAGGTTAGAAGAGAGAAGAAGAGGTTAGGGTTAGAAGAGAGGATAGGTTAGTGTTAGGAGAGAGAAGGAGATGTTAGGGTTAGGGTTAGAAGACAGAAGGAGAGGTTAGGGTTATAAGAGAGAAGGAGAGGTTAGGGTTAGAAGAGAGGATAGGTTAGTGTTATGAGAGAGAAGGAGACGTTAGGGTTTGAAGAGGGAAGGAGATGTTAGGGTTAGGGTTTGAAGAGAGGTTAGGGTTAGAAGAGAGAAGGAGAGGTTAGGGTTAGAAGAGAGAAGGAGAGGTTGGGGTTAGGGTTAGAAGAGAGAAGGAGAGGTTAGGGTTAGAAGAGAGAAGGAGAGGTTAGGGTTAGAAGAGAGAAGGAGAGGTTAGGGTTAGGATAGAGAAGGAGATGTTAGGGTTAGGGTTTGAAGAGAGGAGGAGAGGTTAGGGTTTGAAGAGAGAAGGAGAGGTTAGGGTTAGGATAGAGAAGAAGATGTTAGGGTTAGGATAGAGAAGAAGATGTTAGGGTTAGGGTTGACAGAAACTATCAACAATGTCCTGAGGAGATAGGATGGAGGATCATAAAATAGACTAAAATACAGACGTGCTCAAATTTGTTGGTACCCTTACAGCTCATTGAAATAATGCTTCATTCCTCCTGAAAAGTGATGAAATTAAAGCTATTTTATCATGTATACTTGCATGCCTTTGTTATGTCATAGAATAAAGCAAAGAAGCTTTGAAAAGAGATGAATTATTGCTTATTCTACAAAGATATTCTAAAATGTCCGGGACACATTTGTTGGTACCCCTTAGAAAAGATCATAAATAATTGGATTATAGTGATATTTCAAATAATTAGTTTCTTTAATTAGTATCACACATGTCTCCAATATTGTAATCAGTCATTCAGCCTATTTAAATGGAGAAAAGTACTCACTGTGCTGTTTGGTATCATTGTGTGCACCACACGGACCAGAGAAAGCAAAGGAGAGAGTTGTCTGAGGAGATCAGAAAGAAAATAATAGACAAGCATTGTAAAGGTAAAGGCTACAAGACCATCTCCAAGCAGCTTGATGTTCCTGTGACAACAGTTGCAAATATTATTAAGAAGTTTAAAGTCCATGGAACTGTAGCCAACCTCCCTGGGCGTGGCCACAAGAGGAAAATTGACCCCAGATTGAACAGAAGGATAGTGCGAATGGTAGAAAAAGAACCAAGGATAACTGCCAAAGAGATACAAGCTGAACTCCAAGGTGAAGGTACGTCAGTTTCTGATCGCACCATCCGTCACTTTTTGAGCGAAAGTGGGCTCCATGGAAGAAGACCCAGGAGGACTCCACTTTTGAAAGAAAAACATAAAGCCGGACTGGAATTTGCTAAAATGCATATTAACAAGCCACAATCCTTCTGGGAGAATGTCCTTTGGACAGATGAGTCAAAACTGGAGCTTTTTGGCAAGTCACATCAGCTCTATGTTCACAGACGAAAAAATGAAGCTTTCAAAGAAAAGAACACCATACCTACAGTGAAACATGGAGGAGGCTCGGTTATGTTTTGGGGCTGCTTTGCTGCGCCTGGCACAGGGTGACTTGAATCTGTGCAGGGCACAATGAAATCTCAAGACTATCAAGGCATTCTGGAGCGAAATGTACTGCCCAGTGTCAGAAAGCTCTGTCTCAGTCACAGGTCAGGGGTCCTCCAACAGGATAATGACCCAAAACACACAGCTAAAAGCACCCAAGAATGGATAAGAACAAAACATTGGACTATTCAGAAGTGGCCTTCTATGAGTCCTTATCTGAATCCTATCGAACATCTATGGAAAGAGCTGAAACTTGCAGTCTTGAGAAGGCACCCATCAAACCTGAGACAGCTGGAGCAGTTTGCTCAGGAAGAGTGGGCCAAACTACATGTTAACAGGTGCAGAAGTCTCATTTAGAGCTACAGAAAACGTTTGATTGCAGTGATTTGCCTCTAAAGGTTGTGCAACAAAATATTAGGTTAGCGGTCCCATCATTTTTGTCCATGCCATTTTCATTTCTTTTATTATTTACAATATTATGTTGAATAAAAAATGAAAAGCAAAGTCTGATTTCTATTAAATATGGAATAAACAATGGTGGATGCCAATTACTTTTGTCAGTTTCAAGTTATTTCAGAGAAAATTGTGCATTCTTCGTTTTCTGTGGCGGGGTACCAACAAATTTGAGCATGTCTGCAAGTAAAGTAAGCTGAAGAAAGATTTTAGATCACAAGGTCAGGTAGTGAGAGGGTGTGTAAGAAGTGAGTGAGGAATAGGTTACTGAGCAGCCATAGAAGAGGAGCAGCGATAGAAGACCATCTGTTCCAGTGCCTGTGTGCCTCTTGTCTCTCTGTGTGTCTCTGTGTGTCTCTGACCTCACAGAGACTACTGGACTGTATTTTGTTCTCTCTGTACTAGATTGCTGATGCAATTAAAGTCGATGTAACTGCATACAATAAACTGGTTGTGTTTTCTTTCTGTATACTGGAGTCCCGTAACACACTGTGTTGGGATTAAATACCATTTTAATCCCTTTTTCAAAAATATCCAAGTGGGACGGGGACACTCCTCTCCCCCACCTTGTAGGTGCCACATACTTTAAACCTAATTGAAAATCCTGGGGTACTGAAGCTAGTAATACACAGACACTGTGTTATAGCACTAACAGTGTGTGTGTGTGTGTGTCTGTCTGTATGGACAGAGGATGGGGAAGAATAGGAACCCTTGCCATAACACTGTCAACAGAGTGTAGAGCCAGACTGCTACCTTTTTAAGCTTGCATATTTTTGGATGAAGCCAACTGCCATCTGGTAATGTATGTTTATCAGCTTACTATGTAAGAAGCATTGGTCACAATAGGTAAACTGTAATTTGCAGTGTTAAGTTCTTATGATGGATTGGTGGCTGCTTTGTGAAAAAAAAGCAGTGACAGAGAAGCCGCAGGCATGTTGGATTTTCTTTTTTACCAGTATATGTACGTGTGTGTGTGTGTGTCTGTGTGTGCGTGTGCATCTGCGTGTGTGTGTGTTGGGGGGGGGGGGGGGCTCAACTACCACAGACAATAGGAAGGGGGGCACGGACCAAAAAAAGTTTGAGAACCGCTGTTCTAGAGTATAGCACATCGAGAGGCACGACTTCATTATGGAGGGGCAACACAAAAACAAATGTGTAGATTAAAAAGAATGAATCTGCACTGGCATAACCTGAAGCAAAACTCCATGAAATGATGTGAAAAACACACAATGTGAACCTTCCTGCAATTGAGTGAACCCCCTACTGCAGTATAAACCTGGACACATATAGCACTGCTATTAAATGAATAGCAATAAAGAACAAAGTGCAATACATACATACACAAATATATATTGTGGCAGAGTAGGGAGAGGAAAAGTAGTCCTGTAGGAAACAGCAGGACTACATTACCCAGAAGGCAACAAGACTGCAGAGGAAATGGGAAGCACCTGAGACCAATTAAGCCCTGCATAAGAGCAGGAGAAGCCCTGCAGTCAGGGCTGATGGAGTAGCAGCTGTAGGCAGACTGGCTGAAGAAGCACAAGCCATCTGCTGAAGAGCCCTGAAGAAGGTACTGTGTGTGAACTGTGTGTTTAAAAAGTGGCTTTCTTTGGCTGGTAAAACGGCTTAGCCGACCAGCCATAGTTAGTTGCCGGAGAAAGTTTTAGTTAGTGCTCCAAAAAGGAGTTAGGTTTTTGTTTTGTTTATTTTCTTTGCTATTGTAAATAATAAAAGGGCACGCAAGTGCTAAATTACCTGTCAAAATTAACACGTTAACGCATGCAATTAATATAAAATCACTTAAAGCATTACTTTGTTTAACGCAGTTAAATCATGCAATTACAGTTCATTTTAGATCAATGTTTTGAACCTCTTAGCATGCCGTAGATATTTTGCTCAGAGCAGTTTGAGAGCTTGTATGCAACAACCACACAGCTATGTTCTTGCTCTAGCTTGGCCCAACTGAAGTGAAAATAGTATATTAATGGCCGAAAGCAGACTTTTGAATGGGCAGTTTAGTTTTAAAAAACCTCCACGGTGGGTCTTTCGATAAAAAGAAAGTTACTTGCAACTACTGTCAGGTGGAATTCCAATACCATCGAAGTATGTCAAGTCTCCAGTACCACATTCGTGCCAAGCATGCTTTTACTGGCAACCAGGCGGACAGCACAATATTAGAATACGAGAGTCGCTGCAAACCCATGAATACCGCAAAATGCGACAATTTAACTTCGACTATTGCTAAGTGGATAACTACCAATTGCAGGCCACTTAACATTGTGAAAGACCCAGGTTTAAGAGATGTTATTCAAATAGCATCATCCTGTCAGACATATACCTCACCTTCCCGAGGCACAATTGCATCACGAATACACGACCTTCATGAAAACGAGAAGACCGTGAAATAGGAACAACTGAAAAAGCAACAGCAGTTGCCCTTACTGGGGATCACTGGACATCGGTGAGCAACCATAGCTATCTTGGAGTCACTGTGCATTACGTGGATGCCTCATGGACATTGCAATCATTTGCTTTAACTGTGACGCACACTGAAGAAAGACACTTCGCTGAAAATTGTGCCAAGCTTTTCTTGGATGTCACAAAGGAGGAGGGAATACATGACAAGGTAACAACAATTGGAACAGACAGTACACGTAATATGATAGCAGCAGCCAGACTAATGCCATTTGAACACCAGCCGTGCTCTGCCCACAGCTTGCAACAATCAGTTTAGGTACAAGAACCTCTAGTGCAAGATGTTTCTACAAGATGGAACTCCACATTAGAAATGGTTCGGCGACTGCTGAGAAACCACACTGCCATCAGTGCCTGTGACAGGCTGACCGGGGTAAGGAGACTCAGAGTCAGGATGTGCAGGGAAAAGCGCTACGGCACGTATTTATTAAATAAAACAAATAAAATAAACAGTTTAAACAAAAACAGATCTCGCACACACAGGATCAGAGATCTACCCTCTCCAGAATCCTAACACTAACTAAACCTGTGCTCTCAGTGCTCCCTTATATACACACACACCTGTGCAGAAATTTACACCCACTTAATCAATTAAACCCTCCACCACATTCTCACATGTTTTTAAAGTGCTGGTGAATTAACCCTTTAATTACCCACCACCACTACAAAACACACATATACACAGGCCAGTACCCTCATTCCGCCATAGTGCCGCATTAACTCTTCAAAAACACAATCTGGCAATGCTAACTGCTGATGAATTGGACAAACTTCAGAAGCTTGAGGCACTACTAGAACCCTGCAGGTAGGACAATATTCAGCTAACGCTACATTTCTAGCAAATGAGGATCAGACAGAAATTGTCCTATTTTGTTATGTTATTGTCACAAAGACGGCCGGAGTGGGTGGCGTCAGACCAGATGCAGGAAATAAACAGACAGAGATTTGGGGTTTTGGTGAGGCTGAGCGCGTGATCGTGCTCAGCATTTAATAATTAACAGACAGAAAATAAAAGGTTTGAAACAACAAAAACACAGGACACGGCACTTGTAGCCAAAATAAACAGACGAACAAAACAGACTAGACAGTGCACAGACAGACAAACAAAACACGGTGAGCAGATTACACTTATTATTCACTTATATTTACGTTACTCCTTCTCTCTCTCCCGTTCTCCACTCACCGAACACCCAACCACGAGTGACTAAAAATGTGCCTATTTATACTGTTGTGCTGGGATTCAATTACTAATTATTCACTTGAATCCCAGCACGTGAATTAATTCTGTGCAACCCCGTGCTCACATATTACATTTAACCAGCACGTGAAGTGATTTGTGCCCTCCTCGTGCCTAAATACAAATCTACACTTTTTAAATACACGTGAAACACAGACCCGTTTATATCCCGTGTACCAATCTATACACCAACATTAACATACGCACCATACATACAACACATAACACACAAAATACACACAGGGACGGGCACTTTGCCACATATACCCCCCCTGTGCAAAGCACACATGGCCTCAACGGCCACCTCCCCCCTTAAATACCCAGCAGTCCAGGCCAAAGTCTCGGGCTGGGAAGGGAGGCTTCAGTGGGCCCATGGCTGGAAATCCTGTCAGCTCCCCTGCCGGTAGTGGCACGGCTGACAGCATGCTGGTCCCGTCCTGCAGCGAAAAAGCTGCGGGGGCAGGTGGTCCCCCGACCTCCCCCTTCTTCGTAGCCGGCAGCTCCCTCCTGTGGGGCTCCGGCCACAAGAACTCCTGCAGCGAAACTGCTGCTGGGGAAAGTGGTCTCCAGACCTCGTCCCCCTTCTTCGTGGCCGGCAGCTCCCCTTTCTGGGGCTCCGGCCACCGTACTCCCTGTGGAGGTACGGGCAGCAGAGGCAGCTCCTGCTCCTCTGCTCCGGGCGGTGGCGGAAGCAGAGGCAGCTCCAGCTCCTCTGCTCCTGGTGGTGGTGGAGGCAGAGGCAGCTCCTGCTCCTCTGCTCCTAGTGGAGGAAGCGGTGGAGGTGGCGGAGGCAGAGGCAGCTCCTGCTCCTCTGCTCCTTCCGGTGGAGGTGGCGGAGACAGAGGCAGCTCCTGCTGCTCTGTTCCTGCCGGTGGAGGTGGCGGAGGCAGAGGCAGCTCCTCTGCTCCTGGCGGCGCTGGCTCCCTCCGCTGTGGCGGCTGGGCTGGTGCGCGCCGTGCTGCCTTCAGCAGCATGAATAGAGGCTGCTGGGGGACACCAGCCTCCTGCCCCTCTCCCCCCCAAAAAATTTCCAGGGGGTTGGGCCTGTAACTCCTCCCCTTCCGGCTCTTGGGGCTGAACCAGCAGGCATTTTCCCTCTGCTGGTGGCTTGGGTCCCAGAGCTGTGGAAGCCCTGACTTGCCTCCCTTTGGGCTGTGGACGCACCGACTCCTCCCTTTTGGGCTGTGGACGCACCGACTCCTCCCTTTTGGGCTGTGGATGCACCGACTCCCCCCACTCAGGCGTAGGACGTTCGGGCTCCTCCCACTCAGGTGTAGGACGTTCGGGCTCCTCCCACTCAGGCGTAGGACGTTCGGGCTCCTCCCACTCAGTCGTAGGACGTTCGGGCTCCTCCCACTCAGGCGTAGGACGTTCGGGCTCCTCCCACTCAGGCGTAGGACGTTCGGGCTCCTCCCACTCAGGCGTAGGACGTTCGGGCTCCTCCCACTCAGGCGTAGGACGTTCAGGCTCCTTCCGCTCGGGCTGTGGACGCTCAGGCTCCTCCCATTTGGGCTGTGGACGCTCAGGCTCCTCCCATTTGGGCTGTGGGCGCTCAGGCTCCTCCCGCTCGGGCTGTGGATGCTCAGGCTCCTCCCGCTCGGGCTGCGGACGCTCAGGCTCCTCCCGCTCGGGCTGCGGACGCTCAGGCTCCTCCCGCTCGGGCTGCGGACGCTCAGGCTCCTCCCGCTCGGGCTGCGGACGCTCAGGCTCCTCCCCATAACTGCGGAAGGGACAGTGGGTGAACAGGTGATCCTGGTCGCAGAGGAGGCACCCCGGCGATGGCTTGTTACATCGCCGTGGATGCCTGGCCCTTAGGCGGCACTCCTCCTCCCTGTCCTTCACCTCTTTATCTGTCTCTGCCTCCCGCTTGGGCTGTGGAGGCAAAACCAGCAGGCATTCACCCTCTGCTGGTGGAGATGGGGACAGCAGGTACTCCTCTGCTGGTGGTCCTGCTACCTGGGCTGCTGTTCCGTTTATCGTTGCCTCCAGGGAGCTGAGGAGAAACTCCACACCTTCCTCCAAGGTGTTTGGGGTGTGTTCCTGCTGATAGGCCTCCCATCTCTCACTGTCCATCATCCACAGGGCCCGGACGACTATGGGCAGAGACTGGGCCTCCAGACCAGCATTCTCCAGGAACCAGCCCCGCAGTTTGATGGCGTCTTCTGCCATTGACTTTTTTTTTTTTTTTCCCCCAAAACAATATTTGTAATCCTTTATTTTTTTTTTATTTATTTTTTTTTTAATCCAGACCCCTCCTGGTCTGACACTTGGAGGCGCGGCTATCCCACGAAGACACCACGTGTCACAAAGACGGCCGGAGTGGGTGGCGTCAGACCAGATGCAAGAAATAAACAGACAGAGATTTGGGGTTTTGGTGAGGCTGAGCGCGTGATCGCGCTCAGCATTTAATAATTAACAGACAGAAAATAAAAGGTTTGAAACAACAAAAACACAGGACACGGCACTTGTAGCCAAAATAAACAGACGAACAAAACGGACTAGACAGTGCACAGACAGACGAACAAAACACGGTGAGCAGATTACACTTATTATTCACTTATATTTACGTTACTCCTTCTCTCTCTCCCGTTCTCCACTCACCGAACACCCAACCACGAGTGACTAAAAATGTGCCTATTTATACTGTTGTGCTGGGATTCAATTACTAATTAATTATTCACTTGAATCCCAGCACGTGAATTAATTCTGTGCAACCCCGTGCTCACATATTACATTTAACCAGCACGTGAAGTGATTTGTGCCCTCCTCGTGCCTAAATACAAATCTACACTTTTTAAATACACGTGAAACACAGACCTGTTTATATCCCGTGTACCAATCTATACACCAACATTAACATACACACCATACATACAACACATAACACACAAAATACACACAGGGGCGGGCACTTTGCCACAGTTATGTACAAGCAATAAAAGATTAAATACATGATCGCAATCAACTGTATGTTCGATTTATATTCGTACCGGTCTAACTTGTTTTAAAGAACTAATGTTTTGCTCTATGTGGTACCTTGCAGGTATGTGACTGAGCTTTTGGGAGGAGAACATTACGTGTCTTGTTCTGTGGTTCTGCCTGCGTTGTGTCATTTATGTCACATTATGTCAGTCTCGGATGACAACCCAGCATATTGGACGGTTCAAGACGACATTCACTGCAGACCTAAATAAACAAGGAAAGTGGAAATGTCACATGGCTAAAATTGGCTACAGCACTTGACCCAAGGTTTAAGGACCTGAAGTGCTTTCCAAAATCTGAAATGGGTGAGGTGTGGGAGACAGTTGGTGCGGTTTTGTCAGTAATCGCGGAGCAGCCTGTTACACAAACCACAGAACGTGAGCCGCCGAAGAAGAAGATGCATCTACTTCTAATAACATCTGACTCTGATGATGACGATGACAACAACTCTTCAATCAGCACTGCTTTGGATCGTTACAAAGCTGAACCCAGTATAAGCATGGAAGAATGCCCATTGAAGTGGTGGTCAAAGCATGCCAGTGCGCACGAGAGTTTGTCTAAACTGGCTCGAAAATACTTGGCAACACCGGCATCCACGGTACCCTGCAAAAGGCTTTTCTCACTCTCAGGCAATGCTGTACAGAAGAAAAGAGCAGCATTATCACCTGAAAACGTCAATAGGCTGGTCTGCCTCAGCAACTGGCTGGGTAGGAAGAAAGCTGATTGAACAGGATTGCCTGTAATGTTTTTTTGGTATTTTATTTATTTAAATATTGCAGAAAAGCCAAAACTTCCAACAAATTAAACAACTTGAATATAACAATTTAATTTGGGCTCTTTAATTTTGTATACTGCAAGTGAAGGAACATGTTTAAAAATGGACTGTACAATTTTAAGTTAAGCTTATGAAAACTGAAGTTCCAATAAAAGGGGTTTACAAACTCTTTAATAAACAAATATGGATTGACCTGATTGCTTTGTCTTTTTGAAACAAATCTTAATTTGAGACAGTGTTGCTGATTATCTTTGAATATTCTGAAATTAACAGTTTTATTCTAGTTGTTTTAAAAATGCAATTAATCGAGTGATTAAATTCTTTAATCATGAGATTAATCGCGATTCATTTTTTTAATCGTTTGACAGCCCTAATACATATATATATATATATATGGGCATTTCCATGTGTAAATGTTTGAGTAAATTGACAAGCTGCAGCTTGATTTCTTTGAGATCAAATATTAAAATGAGATATCACACACTGGAAATATAGTGTAGATAACTTTGTCAGAAAAAGCTAAGTTGAAGAAATGTCATCTGGACATGGAAGTGTATAGTATTCCTCTCAAACGTGATCCAAACAAAACATGGCAAAACATGCTGACTTACAGGGTGTTTAAACAATATTGTCACATTTATGTCTAATTCAATTGATTATTCTAATCCAGAAAGCTTAAAATATTATCGTGTGTTTTTACCACTGTAGCAAGCAATTCTATATTCTAGATTTTTTTTTAAAAATGTGCTATGTTCATATCCGTGTCTGCCACACTGTTACGAGCATGAGTTATTATTTCAGCTCTTTAGGAAGGAATAATACTCAAAGTTTTCTTTTTGTGAGCCAATTTATATTAAATGTGTTTTTTGGGGATGCAGGATTTTGTTAATCACTAATAAAGGTTTTTAATCTTATATTAAACGTGTTTTTTGGGGATGCAGGATTTTGTTAATCACTAATAAAGGTTTTTAATCTTGAGTCCTGAAATCTGTTCACTCATTTATACATTGGTAACAACTAGGAAGTCAGTTACAGTAAATCAAAACAACACCATTCATTATCCGGGACTTTGACCCATGCCCTTTGACTTCGGCCCTTTGAGTCGTCATTTTGTGTCATAGTGTTATTGATCTGTTGGTATCGGTCCTTCATGTTGTGAACGTGATTGTGGTTAGGAACTATCACTTACTTGCTGAAGTGTATAATTATTTAGTGGATTACATCTTCCATCTCTCTGGATTAATAAAGAAGGGAATTTTCTTGATTTTTACAGCGAACTTGACAGATTGAGCGTGTGTTTCAGTATATCTTGCAAAAAAGCTGTGTGAACGGAAGCTTATGCCTTTCCATGTAACCATGGTAGTAATAATACTTCTGCCTTCATCTATCCTATTAGTTTCTGTTATGTAGAGTTGTTGTTTATATTACACATTTTATATTATTGTTTGATAAGCACTGTAAGTCCGTGATGGAGAAACGTAGGGTAGGGTGGGGTAAGAGGCCTATGTGGGGTAAGAGGCCTTTTTGTCCTGGTGCTAACAGGAAATGATGTAATCAGAAGTGATTGCCGCCCTCTAAACGAACCTGCTACCAGTTTTTGCAGCTCAACAGACAACCACATGTGAGAATTTCTTAAACTTTTTACTTTTATGACTAATTCTTATAATTTTTTTTTCAATTTGGTTGCATGGTGTGAGGTCTGCATGTTTAAGAAGGTATATTAAAAATTGAACTATTGGCTTCATGATAATGTTGTGTTTGTGTAGGTGCTAATTATGCACAGGCCTTAAAACAAGGAAAACAAAATGTCTGCCTTTTGGGTGAGAGGCCTTCACCCCACGATGAAGTAAATGATAAAGTAAATGATGAAGTAAAATTGCAAGATAGGAGGGTTTTAAGAAAATATGACACTTTGTATCATATTACTAAGAGAAGTTTATTTAGCCCTCCCCAAATTCTACAGTGACTCTCTATCTAGGCCCTAATAGCAGTTTGTCAAGGGCGGCTGTAGCACAGTCTTAGCTTGTGTTGTATTTTGACTGAAAAAACGTGTGTACAATGAAAAATGACAAAGTTAAAATTACAGAATTGTACTCAATGAGATTGTTCTATACTAAGTAGCCTAGATTATTATTATTATTATTATTATTATTATTATTATTATTATTATTATTATTATTATTATTAGCTCCAATCTGATCTTGGTATTTTAGTCTCCAAGATTAAAATCTTTATAACTTTTGACTTTCTTTAAAAGTAGCTTTTCAAACTCTCCCACATCATGGTTGGATGATGAAAGATTATTAATTCACAGTCACAGTAGTGTCTCAATGGTAGCACTCAGAAGCTATACTGTTACTCATTGATTTTATGTGTATTTCTCCTCCAGATTCAGCACTATGCCTCGAACGCACCTCAGAAAACCCATCAGATCATATACGCAGAAATATTTAAAAATAGCCCTTCTCGTTGGTGTTAATGGAATTAAAATGCTGTTAATAAATGATCATTAAATTGTTCAAACGTTTGAGTGACGTGTGTTTCTGAGTGAACATATATTGGAGTGGCATGTGGGGGTAAAAGCCCCCTTTCCCAGAAATGTTATTTTTGGGTTTTTTGTGCATTTATGATATCACTAGAAACTCCTGCTTATATTCAGCTACGGAGGTTGCATATACAGTAAGTTTATTTAGAACATAAAAAAAGGTTTAAATGTACATTCGTTTATATGACAAATATGGAATTTTCCTTAAGGGGGGGCCCTTACCTCACCCTACTGTCGCAGGTGATGCTGAACTAGTTATTCCGTGTAGTAAAACATTGGACTCCTTTGCATGGAGGCTCTCAGTAAGCTACAGTGCACGGTTCATCAACTGATTCAGATTCAGTTATGTTAAGTCTGCCAACTGATGATGTAGGGCAAGGCAACAACTGAGTGCCCAAAAATAAGAATAACAGTGAGTTTTGACCTCCTTTAGTATTCTGGATGGAGCGCATACCTTGAAAAATGACCCTGTGTGAACAAAAGGAAATATATAGAAATAATATGTACAGCTAAACATGTCCAAGTATCTTATAGGAATGAAGTCAGACCATGGAAATTCACACCTGTGATGGAGAAACTTTGGATCAAGGGACTTCTTGTGGAATCAACTAGAGCTGAACCTGGCACAGAAGTTGAATCCTGCTGGGAACGTGGGGATATGCTGGACATGGACTAGGCAATTTCAAATATGGAATGTACTTTGATATAAAAATGAAGTGTTAGAGGTTTTTGGAAGGAAGGATAAAGAGAGAGTATCCTTGTACCGCCAGTAGATGGCTCTCTTGCTCCATGAAATAGGTCAGTCCACCCTTGGTTTGATAGGACACTTAATTAAGTACTTAGTAATCTGGGAATTTCTAAGAAAATATATAATGAACGATTTACCGTTTGTATATCTTATCTTCAGAAAGCATGACGCTTGATAAAAAGCACCATTCCGGCTAAAAAGTGAACATTAATCACATCTACAAATTTATGTTTCTAAAAACAAGATAAGAAAGGGATTCTTTACAACATATAAATTAACATTAACCCTTTGCAGTCCATTTATTAAGTGCGCGTCAGGCACGTCGGGTCTAATTAATTTTCACACGCGCAGTTAATTTTAGACGCGCTGTTTAAAAGTATTTTTTCCATAGTCAAACGGGTTTAAAAGGCCCTGCATATCAACAAAGCACTCACTAGGCATCTCCAGCCCCACCCCACCCTTTCGTTCACTATCGCTTTCACCTATGTAAGAAATAAATAATAATAAAAATAATAGTCGTACATACCGATCAATCATCTCCGGATCACTCGTTTTATCACCAAACTCCTCAATAATGCGATCAAAGTCATTATTTTATTACTATAACATCTCAAAAAAGCTCTGCAAATGTCAATGATAGTCTCTGTGCGCTGATGCACTCAGCCAGCTTGTTTACTAGGACCGCCCCGTTATCTGATACCAGGGCCATATGTATGACTATTCATGAGATATGCCTTTTGTTTTTTTTTGTTTTTTTCGACTTGTCTCGGCTCCTGTCGCTACCACTCGGCAATTGAATGGTTTTCTCGGCTTTTTCCAGAGAAAAAACGACTAGAAACCCGTTTTTTGCGTTGATACAATGACGTCGGACCCAGTCCGACAAAGGACCTGAGAGGAATAATTGCAATGTCGGAACCATTCCGACAATGGTCAAGTCTTAAGAAAAAACCTGTTTTGGCTGGATTTTGTATGAACAAAGAATAGGGTCAAGCCTAGTTCAGTCATTATAAAAAATATAAAAGTTGAATGCATTTATACTGGCCTGTATTTGGATTTAAATCTTAGAGGGATTCACCAAAGAAATAAAGTGATATTATAAATTCTAGGAGCAACTGTTAAACTGAAATAAATTAATTAAAAGTTTATCTTATAATGCCACATTTATAGTGAAAAAATAAAAAAGGTTCAGTGCTAATTGACACTGTTTATAGTTTATAATGGTCAAAGAATAGAAATTAGACACAAAGGTATTGTAAATTAATAAAATAAATGATTAAACCCTTTTTTAGACAGCACAATATTTGAAACTAAAAATAATTATTTGATTTCATAAGATTAATATGTTTTAAGTATTTGCTATAATAAGAAAACATATTATTTAAAACTGACAAGTATTATTGCTTATTCATGACTTTACTGTAGTGATAAGAAGATTAAAAGCTGGAGCAGTATTCGATTTAATTAATTGGGAAAGTGGTACAGTTTCTTTCTCCTTCTATTGAACAAAAAGACCTCTAGACATTATGATATCCATTGAATTATAGAATATAAAAGGTGTTGTGTTATGTTCTTGTGTTAAGTTTGTAATAATATACTATAATGTACCTTGTTGTTAATCCACTATACTATTGTTTAATGATGGTAGATGGAGTCATTATAATGTGGTTCTTTGAAACTGCTGCATTGAAAAAGGGACCTCTCTCCTTATCAAGATGTACAGGCTGTAGAGAAAGGAGGGGTAATCTTACATTCCACTCTAGCAAAGCTGCAAGTCTTATAGATTTGGAATTTAAGGTTTATGGAATTAGTGGTTTAGCACAGATAAGAATATATCTTGAAATAATATGCAAAAAATTATGGCTTAACTATGTTTGCACAGACTTTGGCCTTGAAAAAACAAGAGACTGTGGAAATTGCTTGCAAAAGCCTGGTTAGTGCATCTTTTAAGGGATAAATAATTGTAATGAAAATTATTACCACTTAAACTTATTGAAACTAATTGACTTGAATGTTGTATAAGGCAATCTTTTGTCAAATACTCTATTAGAAAATAGTATATGGAATCATAACTGACTCATTAAAAACATTATGAGGTTAAAAGAAACACATAACTTTAATTTAGCAAAATATAATCAATTAGAAGATGTCACATATTAAGAACATCTCTCATATATATAACACATATAAAAAGAATAATGTTTGCATGCACATATAACAGTAGTGTTTTTATATTTTATTATAAACCAAGATCTTGGGAACCTTGGTTCACTTGACTTTTCAATAAAGGAGGGGCTCGGAGGAAAACAAGGAATGAGATCATAGAGTTGGAGTTAGACAAATGTGAAGTCTTGAATTTATTTGGTACATGACACCAATTAATTCTGAAAAGTTGGTCCTGAACTTTTGAAAACTATTATTTGTAAAAAGGGAGAAGAGCTGTCTCAACAGATTAATGACTGGATTTAATTGAGGCGTCCCATGTATTCCAATGGGACGAAAAACCTATATAACTCCTAAGTAATTACAATGGAGTACCACACTCATCCCAGACAGGGTAATGTGGTCCATCTTCTGCAAACCTACACAATTGAGCTGATTGAACTCAGTTTCATTTGCCTGGTGAAGACAGTCATATTGCTTTACGATTTATATTAAAGGGTAAGCATTAATCAATTATTATTTTATCTCACATGTATTGCATGTATTGCTATAAGGGACTCACACTATGTTTAGAAGATAGGAGAACATTTGTTGAATGTGCTGAAATAGGCTACTGGGTGTTTTAGTAATGTAGTCGTGGCCCACCTGCAGGCTGCACGAATACATAAAAATGTATTAAAGTGTTAACGTTAATATCTGTTAAGACACTGGACTGCCCAGAACGTCTGTCAGCTGGGGATATGAAGTAGTCTGTAGCTACTCAATCCAATATTTAATCGTTAATAAACCGAATGAGTACTGATCATACATATATCAGGGTGTGTGTGTTATCATGAGGTAATATCACCACTTCCTGGGCGGCTGAAGGACTCCACCTCGTCTAGTGCCTCACAACGCACCCAAGGCGTGGTGATATTACCTCATGATAACACACACACACCCTGTCATGTATTACTGCTTAATTAAGGATCTAAATTAGGTTTAGATGTCACATTCCTTTGTTGTCACTGTATTGATTTAGATATTCAGGTTGGATACCTCGGGATCCTTATTGAGAAGCCAGCGGAACTCCAGCGTTTCTCCGACCCAGTGAAGGAAGCGTTTGGCGCTGCCATGACAACCTACGACATCACCTGCACAAGTTACAACACGTCAAGTTCTTTTTTGTAATACAGTATTACGCTTTATTGTTTTCTCAAAATAACATCAATAAGATTATCAGCTCAGCTGCTAGTGTGTGCTAAACACAATCTCAAATATCAGTGAATAGATACAGAGACAAGCCGTGGCACCAGCAAGAGGTTCAAATGAAAGCGCCAGTTAAAGTTTAAATAAATACATAAATAAATTACGACATGAAACAAAAATACATGTGGGTATATTTTAATCAAAAGTCCATGCATCTATAATTCTGAGTATTTATCCAAATAATCTCACAGCAAATTCTTTCCAAATGAATCATTTCTGCTTCCCCCGAATACTAAAAAATGTGGCGTTATAGTTTCTTAACACATTGTAGCGTAACACGCAGTAGACAGAAGAGAAGGAGACAACAGGCTGCTTTCAGGGTCAAAGCTTTATTTAGACTGCCATCTCTCAGCAGACCCTGCAGATCAACGCCCCCTTTTATAACTCAGCCCCGACCCTTTATGCTAATCAGGTGCCAGAGCGAACAGCTATCCCATTGGTCCCCAGCCGCACACCAGGACCAATGGGCACACACAACTAACAGCCAATGACAGGGAGCAGGGCGCACCCTGCGTGCGGACAGCTCGCACAGCCACAGAGACAGAGCGAACCCGCAGCTACAGGGAATACAGACGAGGGGAGGAACACAATACAGCGGTAATAACAGCACCCAAACAGGGGAGACAAGAGCGAATACACAACACGAAACACAAACACACGGACCGCTACAACACTACTGGATTTTACAAATCACCTATGCGAGTCTGCACCTCAAACACTCTGAAATATCATTTTACATTAATACGGCAGTTAGTATATAAATCCATTTCTAAAACGGGTCGCATTTCGTAATATAAATACGTATGAGCTACCAAAACGTATTTTTGTTTCGTGTCGTTATTAATGTATTTATTTATTTATTTATTTATTTATTTGTAATCCAGCCTTACATTTTAACTTCTTGAAGTTACCACAGCGTGTCTATGTATGAATTACTGACGACTAATATTGAGATTTGATTACACTAGCAGATCAACTGATAATGTATGGATGTTATTTTGCGAAAACAATAAAATATTAATATTAAAAAAGAAACACTACAACATTTTATAAACAAATACATGATACACCAAACTGCAGCACATTCGTTTACTCTTAATATCATAACAAATATACTTATTATAAATACGTACCTTCTTTTATTTGTTGGAAAACGGACTGGAACTGAAGTAAAGTGCTTTTTAATACAGTGCTATTTGAGTATTTAAAATATGGTTATCTTCAAAATTAAAATGTCAGCAACGGTGTGTTAATTAAACGAAGCGCCTGACGCCGCTCGGAACTTTCGCATTTTTAAATCCTAACGGTCTCTGCTCAGGGGAGTGGAATGTTCAGGAGCCGGTTGCCTAGCAGCGTCTCCCCCTCCTTCTCTGCCCCGCCCCCTCTCTCCCTCTCTCGTTGTGCTTTAAACAAGTCATAAACGGCTGGTTTGTGATTTTGTTATATTGAAGTTATATTGAAGTTCAGTACGATCATTAATGTAGCATTATCGACTTTGTTAACGGTAAAAAAAAAAAAATTATGTAAGGACTGGGAATAATCGACCCGCATAAGTGTAATCCTCTAAGTGTATAGCTAAATATTTATGAAAAAAACGGCCATACAAGTAAGCGTGTTAAAGTGGGACTTAATACTACTACGACTAATAATAATAACGTAATATCAGAACTACTGATATATGCTTACTGATATTAACTTTTTATGAAGTGCTCACTGCAAACGAATGGCTCCAGTCTTTTTCGTTTTTTTTCTCTTTTAATCGCTGAAATCCATTTTACCCTCCTGTCTGGATCAGCAGGAATCCTGTAGAAGGAAACTTTATATTTCTGTCTAAAAGAATCGGCATTACTGTAATGTTACCACGCTAGCCATTTTGGTCATCTTCCATAGTAATGCTGACTGTGAATCATATACCAAAAATAATCTTTACAAGTTTTTATTAGTAATAATTATTTTAAAAATCTCAAGCACATTAACAATAATGTAAACCATATGACAATGCCACCTTCACTTCACAGTCTAACAATTGTCTAGTATATATAGGGATGATACAATAAAACAAACTCTAAATCTATCAGTTTCTTATAGTGAAGTTAATTAAACTAGTTACCACAGATTATATTATTGCAGTTTATATAAAATACTTGGATCTATCAGTTTCATAAAGTCTCTCCGCGTTCCAGCTCCAGTCTGCAGCGCGGAATCTCCTTCACAAGTCCGGCTCTCCCTCTCACAATATTCCTCCGCATTTATAAAGGCAGGAGATGATTGGCAGGGCGGGGAGATCAAGCAGCGAGCCGCTGGCAAGCAGAGCCGTGGAACGGGAGACGCGGTTGCTAAGCAACAGGGGGGGCGTGCATTGGGCAGACAGTCCTTCAGCCAATCGGAGTTTCGCTCGTACAGTTCCATAGAGGAAAGAGAGAAAGTAGTTTAGGGGGGTCCAGTGAAGCAAATCCATCAAACCACACTCGAGATGAGAAATAATAATAAAGAGCTGAACAACAAAACACACATTTATATAAATAAATCAATACACACACACACACAATACACATTTATCAAATAATAATATGAGAAACACAATCCACACGTGAATAATAATAATAATAATAATAATAATAATAATAATAATAATAATAATAAGATCCTACTACAATCGCACAGTTTCGTTTTTCAAAGCTGGTAAAGGATTTACTCGTGAGTCAGGGCAGTACACGTGCTTATTAGAGTGACTGTATCCGATTGGGGAGCTCCGATTGGCTAGCTGTGTAAAAAGAGGGGAGCTCTGATTGGCTGGTTTGGTGACAAGAGGAGAGCTCTGATTGGCTGGCTGGGTGATAAGAGGGGAGCTCCGATTGGCTGGCTGGGTGACAAGATGGGAGCTCTGATTGGCTGGCTGAGTGAAAAGAGTGAAGCTCCGATTGGCTGGCTGGGTGACAAGAGGGGAGCTCTGATTGGCTGGCTGGGTGCAGCGGGAAGGGGAGAGCTTGCTGGGCGGATATTTTGAAGAGGATCGAGAGCGACAGTCATATCTGATAAATATTCTTTTCTCTGAGGTGTGTAAAATGTTCCGAACATGCGTCTGGAGCTATCGGGAGTGCAGCCTGAACCTTATAGTAATGATCTACCGGTATACTTGTTAGAATAGATATTTGTAGATATTTCGTTCTTGTGTCTGATTCAAACGTCGATAGATCTACTCGTTATATTTTTATGGGTCCGGTTTCTGCACATGAGAGACGAACACAATGCTTGTGTGAACGCACATTTTAATTTAGGCGCACGGATGCGACTAGAAATCCCTAAAGGATGAATATAAACAATAAACAAGATTTATTTTTTCAGCTGAAAAGTATAAAACAAAAGAGAGAAAAAAACCCTCAAAGTCGGATCTAAACTCAAAGCTCAATCGTAATGCACTCTGGGAATGTAGTTTATTGGTGTCCACTGTTAATTACACATTAAAAACTACAAATCCCATACCCGCCAGTTTCACTGAATTATCAACCGACAGTGGATAAAAGATTTCCCCTGGCTTCAGTTTGACAGCGTTAAAAGAATATAAAAAAAACTCCATGTTGTGCCCGTTTTATCAGGATGCTGGGGAACTGATGGCAGGACAGACTGCATTTTAACAGGGAGCCAGGAGTTCAAATATGAAAATATCTTAAACACAGCGCTTCAAAACGACACGCAGTGTGTGAGGAGAGGCAGCTCAGCGCGCTGCCATGAACAGAGGTATGACACAGGCCCGGTTTTGGCGATGGAACCGCATTACAGTCTCGCGTTTTGATTGGTCCATGTCTGTCACATGAATATGTCGTCACACGAGCGGAAAAGCGTGCAGGCATTTTTAACATTGCAATCAGAAAGAGAGAGAGATCGAGATGTAGTTTCTTCATGCAATAAGAAATATGTTTTTTTTTAACATTTACATTTTATTAGTTTTTTCATTAAAAAAAGAAAGATTTCTGGGGAGAGTAAAAAATACATTCACTTTGATTCATGTACTAAGGGTTACTCTCAAATGAATTCACGATCCAGTTTATGGTAAACTGCATGGATGACTTCGAAACTCGGCTGTCAGCTGAGTCCCCAAAACTGGGCTGAATTCAAAAATACAAATCGGCCCAGAATTTGGGACGTAAATGAAAACAGGGACAGTCTTTATGTAAAACTGTGATTACATTAGAGATAAACTAATGTATCCTCTAACAAAACTGCAATAGTGTATACATTTTATATTAAAACTACTTGAAAGAAAAAAGTACACCACCACAGAAAGCCAATTCTTACATTCGTGCATAACATGATAATTCATATAAAGTAATCACCCATAGTTTGTTATATCAGTACAGCGTAACACCACTTTATATTTTAATGGAAAGGTTGTGGAAAGCAGATCACTCTCTCTCTCTCTCTGGTCACAATGTTAAAAATGCCTGCACGCTTTTCCACTTGTGTGACGACATATTCATGTGGCAGACATGGACCAATCAAAACGTGAGTCTGTTATGCGGTTCCATCCCAAAAACTGGGCCTGTGTCATACCTCGCAGGTCGCCACGGAGGGAAGGTAAGACTGGCTAAAGAAAAGGATATAGGATAAGAAAAAAAGCAGCACAAAGAGGGAAAGAGCCCTCTACGTCATCCCCCGAATTACACCTAAAGGCTAATATTTATCTAGAGAGGTTCTTATTCCTCTTGTCTGTTACAGGGTAATACCTTACATCAATCAGAATAGATTTCAAAGAGATATATTTAAAAATAAATATATATTTAAAAATGAGATATATTTAAAAATAAATATATCTCAATTTAAGTTAAAATATATGTCAATATGTTTTGAAATATTTTTAAATACAAATAAAAATGTATTTTTCTAAAATGTCTTCCGGTCCTCGGCTGGGAATTTCTGAGAATAATATCCTGTCTCAGTCTATTAATCTTTCACTCCGCTAGCTATCAGCATTTTAACGCGAGAATGACTGTGTTTATACACATACCAAGAACAACCATGACTGGACAATTTGACAGCGTATTAAAAACAACATAAATATTATAATGAAAGGACAAACAATTGACTATAAGTCATAGTTTATTCAGGAACGTCATATAAAGCATCTACACAAGCAAAACATTGTAAATAAACGGACATTTGAACAGAAATGTGTTTATATACAGACATATTACATAAAGCGCAACCTCAAAAAACAGTAAAAAATGAAATAAGCAAATAGTTGAAAATAAATGTGTGTATATAGAGATACTGTATATCATGTACATACAAAACTGTACAACTGAAGGTGGTCTTCCGGTGACACTCATGCGAGTTGACCGTACTTCATTAACCCTCCTGCTAATACCCCGCTATTCTGTCATCATTAACCCTCCTGCTAATACCCTGCTATTCTGTTATCATTATCCCTCCTGCTAAAACCCCGCTATTCTGTTTATATCATTAACTCTCCTGCTAATACCCCGCTGTTCTGTTTATATCATTCACCCTCCTGCTAATACCCCGCTGTTCTGTTTATATCATTCACCCTCCTGCTAATACCCCGCTGTTCTGTTTATATCATTCACCCTCCTGCTAATACCCCGCTGTTCTGTTTATATCATTCACCCTCCTGCTAATACCCCGCTGTTCTGTTTATATCATTCACCCTCCTGCTAATACCCCGCTGTTCTGTTTATATCATTCACCCTCCTGCTAATACCCCGCTGTTCTGTTTATATCATTCACCCTCCTGCTAATACCCCGCTGTTCTGTTTATATCATACTTATTTCACAAAATGTTCCTTTTTTTGTTCGTTCCCCGTTTTGCCTGATGGCTTCTCGTAAAAGTTCCCCAGATTCCCCCCCCAAGCAACTCCTGAAGGGAAACTCTTCATAAAGTCCTCACTGGTGATGGAGCGAGCCGTGCCGGCACAGGCTGACACTTTCCTCGACATGGTGAAGGACATGCTAGCCAAGGCTTTGAGGCCTGTTAGGGAGGCAATGCACAATAATGGTGTGCGCCTTCATTCCATGAGAGCAGACCTCGATGCACACAAAAAAAACTGTGGAGAAAGTTAGGATAGATACATTGCCTTGACTGTGTGGAAGCGTTTCAAGACGAACTTAATGATTTGGAAGACTGATCAAGGAGCTGCAATGTGCATGTTGTTAATCCAGAGGGGCAAGAGGGGAGCAATCCCCTTCCAGTACCTCTGTGGATCCCCAGCCTTGCTCTCCCCTCATCTTCTTCAGAGATCCCGATCGAGACAGACAGAGCACACTGCGTGTTTAAAAGCTCAACACATGGCTCTAACAAACCACATGCACTAATATTTAAGTTACTTTGCTATTTGGATCACCAAGCTATTCTGCAGGGATCTCAGAAATCACAACCTATACAAGTGGAGGGTCATTACATCCACTATCGCTAACAAGAGCAAGGCTTTCACACAGGTCAGAGCTAAGCTTTGCCAGAGATGAATGGATGCTTTCGTAATCTACCTGGCAATATTGAAGGTTTCTTATGAGGGGGAAAACTGTCATTTGAGTCTCCTGTTGAAGTAGTCTTTGGTCTACCCCCCACCCTTCAAGAGGACTCAATTCCAGATGAGTAAATGTTACGCTTGATTTCTGCACCGCTCTACAGCCTGCAGAGCTGTGTATTTCAATGGGGACGGATCAAAAACAAAGGGAGCTTCAATCTTCATGAAACGCAACATGGATATATCTATCAATATGATGATGAATATGATTAATTCTGATCAAACAGGTACACTTTTCTGCTGTGCTAATGTGAATAGCGAAAAAATTGGTTTTGCATCGATCTACGTGCCTTCAGTATATGAGCCTGCATTTTTTCCTTGGCTCACAAATGAATTGCTATCACTGGGAGAGTTAATAGTGGGCACAGACATGAATGTGTGTGTTAACAATCAAATGGACAGATCTTCAGCCAGTATTTCTAATACACAGTCAGCAGCTTCTAAAGCTCTGCGTATTTTCATTAACCCTATGCTACCTACGGAAAATGTCCATATTTGGTTATGAATATGAACACTTTGTGTTTAATTGCTTGTAGCTTTTAAACCGTAAATCAGAAATTAAAACCTACTACATCTACAGAAAGGCATTTAGTAGATATTTTCAGTAATGTGGTTTATTTTGTTGGGGTGATTTTTTTTTTCCAAATGAGCTACTCCTCATAATTTTTCTTTGAAAAACAATTTACAAATATTTTAAATTGCAAATTTCAACCTTTTTCCAAGTATTCCATAAAAAAACTTAAAGTATATAGTAGTTTCACAATTTCTCAAGGATTTCAAATCTGAAATCGGAAATGAATTATCGTGTACAGTTGCAGAACTAGATAAGGTTTTTATAATACCACGTATTTTACAAAAATCAACCCCAGAAATGGCAAATATGAAATATTAATAAAACCATTTTAAAAACTGCCAATATTAACCTCTTTCCAGGGTCCATATAAAAAAAAAACTTAGAGGATATTGTAGCTTCACAATTTTCCTGATCTACATTAATGATTTAGATTCTGGTATAGTAATCAAACTCGTTAAATTTGCAGATGACACAGCAATGGGTCGACATACAATGTCGACATACAATGTCGACCCAGGGGACTTTTTTGGTCTGAAGAAAGATACAAGGACCAGGGGTCACAAATGGAGATTAGATAAAGGGGCATTCAGAACAGAAAATAGGAGGAACTTTTTTACACAGAGAATTGTGAGGGTCTGGAACCATCTCCCCTGTAATGTTGTTGAAGCTGAAACCCTGGGATCTTCAAGAATCTGCTTGATGAGATTCTGGGATCAATAAGATACTAACAACCAAACGAGCAAGATGGGCTGAATGGCCTCCTTTCGTTTGTAAACTTTCTTATGTTCTTATGTAAACCAGGCAACAGAGCCGTCTCCACAGCAGCAGAAGAGTCATCAGAAATGAGACACGCCAAGGAGTGCGCTGCTCTGTGACACTCGAGGGGCCGTATTATCAAAGCGCTTCCTCCAGGCTTTAATTAACTGCTATTGATTTTAAAAAGGACAAAACATCATGTTAATGTTACAACATGAAAAACTAAACACACTGAGAGTGCTGAAGAGGACTTGAAATACAATGTATTACTCAGCTGTTTGGTTCTAGTTTTGCAAAATGAACAGGTGGTTTACCTCTTTAAAATAAATAGGAGTTAATTAAAGACTGGCGTAAAAGCTTTGAAAAGATGTCCTGAGGTGTCTTATTGTGATTAAAAAGCGTCCCATTCCACAAGAAAAACCTGAGAGGCGTTAGAAAACTAAAGCTCTTTGAATGAAATGCTTTTTATTATATGAATAACTACCCAGTGGAGTGACAGAGCAGGTTAATAAACTAAATGTATTGAATGAATAATGAAATCAGATAGTATATGTCAGAGAGTGAGAGGTTTGTATTAAACAGTCCAGTTACAGTATTTTTAAAAAGGTTTTAGAAACTTTAATCTAAGAAGCCACGTAAATGAACTAAAGTCTCTCTTTTTTATTGTTTTATTATTAAAAAAGGTATCACCAAAAAAAAGAAACTTCATCACAATAATAAATGAAAGCAGTGAAGCAGCACAGTAGATCTGCACGCTGGGTAGAAGGGCATCACTGGTATGCAGAGCAGAGAAAGACCAGCAAAAACAACAGAACCAGCTTGCATTGTAGATATTTCAAATGAATAATTATTCATTGTATTGAAGAAGACTGGCTCCTCCCCTTGCCCAGAGAAGCCATTTTAAATGCAGTTATCTGTTTATAAGCTCAGCGCCATGGCAACAGACAAGTGCTGTTCATTTTCTGCACTGACATGAAGGTGATGTCATAAAGGAAAGATATTTCATAATGTCGCTAACAGTGAATTTTCAGCAGAATCTTCATTGCAGAGATTTACTGGTAAATCTTGTTAGTTCTTGGAAGCAAGTTATTTTTCGTATAGAAGTCATAGTTCTTAAGTAGCAGTAAAAATATATGTAAAGTTTGGGAAAAAGGAAAACTGATGTGTACCAAAATGATCAATAAGAATAAAGAGAAAAGGATATTTCAGGTACTTAAAAAGGTAGAATAATTGATTACAGATCAATTATCAGGACGTTTTGGACTACAAGTCCTTCAGCGGCTGAATACAAAAAAACATATTTAGAGCTAATAACGTGGTAAGTCACTATTAATTGTGGTTTGTGTGTGTGTTTAGTTATTATATTTGGGAATTAGTATCCCCACTCTGTCGAGTATTCATTATTTCCAGATTAGCGGATACTAAAACATTCCTCATTTTGAATTCATCAATAAAAACACCCTGAACTACAGCGGCGACACTAACGCTTTGTGACTGTGGAGCTCAACTACACACCGTGTGTGATTCTGATTTCATTATTTATTGTGTTTAACACTGTGGAGCTCAGCTACAGACCGCGTGTGATTCTGATTTAATTATTTATTGTGTTTAACACTGTGGAGCTCAGCTACAGACCGCGTGCGATTCTGATTTCATTATTTATTGTGTTTAACACTGTGGAGCTCAGCTACAGACCGCGTGCGATTCTGATTTCATTATTTATTGTGTTTAACACTGTGGAGCTCAGCTACAGACCGCGTGCGATTCTGATTTCATTATTTATTGTGTTTAACACTGTGGAGCTCAGCTACAGACCGTGTGTGATTCTGATTTAATTATTTATTGTGTTTAACACTGTGGAGCTGAGCTACAGACCGTGTGTGATTCTGATTTCATTATTTATTGTGTTTAACACTGTGGAGCTCAGCTACAGACCGCGTGCGATTCTGATTTCATTATTTATTGTGTTTAACACTGTGGATTAATTCTAGAGTAGAATCCATTTCACTCCATGCCTCTTTGATACTCAAGAGCTTCCTCCCAATGCATCCCTAGAAGACGCAGCCTTGCAGCCTCCCACCAGCCAGGCAAACTGGCTGCTGTCCACCTTGACACCTTTGGTAGCTCCTGTCCAAACTGACCCTGCCTCATCTGTCAAGGGAACTGAAACCACAGTGTCTCCGGCACCCCCAGGATTCCTCAGCGGTGTCTTCAGAGTAAACCAGCAGCACCGTCAGTGTCCACACTGGTACCAGCACAGCACATAACTGACCCGATTCCATCTGTTCTGATTGGACCTGGTCTTAGGGTAACATCAGCAGCAGTAACACCAAGGCTGTGGAAGATCCAGCAGCACCAGGACTCCCTTCTCCTGTGTCCAGAACCATCTCCAGTGTGCATCGAGGATCACCGCTCTGATTCTGAGATTCTTCACTCTGCAGATCAGCAGATCAGACCTGTTAGTGCCCTGCTCTTCACCATGCAGGTCTCATATCCTCAGGGTGGAAATGAAGTGAAGGTGAAGACAGAATCAATTTTTTTTTTAAATTAAAATACAATGCAGATAATAACAGAAATAACTTTATTAGTAAAAGGGTCAGCAAAGGTTCACAAAAAGCTTCTCTGGAAGTCTGTGCTGCTCGTACTTCCTGGGATTGATTCCCTCCTCCATGTGTTCCAGGTGGAGGGGGGACAGGCCTTGGACGAGGAGGGCAGAGGGGTGAGGGCCTCAGGGATTAGCTGCTGATCTTGCCACTAATACAGGGGAAGTGTCTGGTTGGGTCGTCAGTCGGTGTGAGAGAGACAGGGGCAGAGAGCATTTATGTGGTTCTAAATGCAGGTGGGAGTTATTGGTTTAACTGTTTCTTTAATAACAACACCTGTCTGTCAATGATGTCCTTCTTCAAAAACTCTGATTTGCCTTTAGAACAACACTCTCCATCCTTCCCTCCCCCCTTCTCTCGCTGCCAGCTCAATAGGCAATCAGTGGCCTCCCCTGGGTGATTGACATGCTCAGCAGACTTCCCCACCTCCAATGCCCTCCTTCTCCCTGGCCTGTCCCAACTTGACTAGCAGCACAGAAGAGAAGATTGATCCCAGGAACTACCAGCAGCATCGACCTCCTCAAAGGATCAGCAACTGTTACTGCTGCCCAATATTTTAAAATCACAAATACACTTTTGCCCTCACATTCAGTTCTGTCAACCCTGAAAAGGTGAGCCCTTCCCAGCGAAGGCGATGCACAGAAGGGCAAGCTTTCTAGAATAGTTTAATACACTGTGTGTGCTCTGAATGTTATTGCTACTAAATAAAGCAAGGGCTGTTCATTCCAATGCTGTGTGGTGTTGTCATTATTACACATGTGATATACAGTAGCTCCAGTTCCTGTTCCTTGTGAAAGTGTGAGATAATGGAGATCCAGTCAGGCTCGCTGCCAGCAGGCAGGCAAGCTGTGTGTAAAGTGTTGGTAGGGTTAACATTAGGGGTTGTGAAGAGGACCCATTAATCTTCTAAAAGCTGGGTTTCTGAAGTGAGAGAATTCCATTTGTAAATTGTGTCAATGAGTGAATGATTTTGACTGACTTCTCCATGACACCATGCTCAATGGGTTCCTAACAAATTATATAGATGAATAGGAACACAGTTCAATGTTAATTCAAAACTAACTTTATTATTATTATTTTAACACATACATAAGAACATAAGAACATAAGAAAGTTTACAAACGAGAGGAGGCCATTCAGCCCATCTTGCTCGTTTGGTTGTTAGTAGCTTATTGATTCCAGAATCTCATCAAGCAGCTTCTTGAAGGATCCCAGGGTGTCAGCTTCAACAACATTACTGGGGAGTTGGTTCCAGACCCTCACAATTCTCTGTGTAAAAAAGTGCCTCCTATTTTCTGTTCTGAATGCCCCTTTATCTAATCTCCATTTGTGACCCCTGGTCCTTGTTTCTTTTTTCAAGTCAAAGAAGTCCCCCGGGTTGACATTGTCTATACCTTTTAGGATTTTGAATGTTTGAATCAGATCGCCGCGTAGTCTTCTTTGTTCAAGACTGAATAGATTCAATTCTTTTAGCCTGTCTGCATACGACATGCCTTTTAAACCCGGGATAATTCTGGTCGCTCTTCTTTGCACTCTTTCTAGAGCAGCAATATCCTTTTTGTAACGAGGTGACCAGAACTGAACACAATATTCTAGGTGAGGTCTTACTAATGCATTGTAAAGTTTTAACATTACTTCCCTTGATTTAAATCCAAGCATCTTGTTAGCCTTTTTATAGCTTCCCCACATTGTCTAGATGAAGACATTTCTGAGTCAACATAAACTCCTAGGTCTTTTTCATAGTTCCCTTCTTCAATTTCACTATCTCCCATATGATATTTATAATGCACATTTTTATTGCCCGCATGCAATACTTTACACTTTTCTCTATTAAATTTAATTTGCCATGTGTCTGCCCAATTTTGAATGCTGTCTAGATCATTTTGAATGACCTTTGCTGCTTCAACAGTGTCTGCCACTCCTCCTATTTTTGTGTCGTCTGCAAATTTAACGAGTTTGCTTACTATATCAGAGTCTAAATCATTAATGTAGATTAGGAATAGCAGAGGGCCCAATACTGATCCCTGTGGTACACCACTGGTTACCTCACTCCATTTCGAGGTTTCTCCTCTAATCAGTACTTTCTGTTTTCTACCTGTTAACCACTCCCTAATCCATGTGCATGCATTTCCTTGAATCCCTACTGCGTTCAGTTTGAGAATTAAATACACTAAACAGGTGTTTTTTATATATATTATCAGCCCAGAAGATTATAGAGAGATTGTCAGTGAAAGTGAAGAGGAGATTGTCTGAGCTGTTTGAATAGTTTCCTGGTTCAGACAGCGATGTGTGTTTAATCTGCAGCGCTGACAGGGTCAGGGTCAGGGTTGTTGACAGGGGAATCCAGCACAAGGTCTGTTGTCTTGTCCCAAGTATAGAAGAATGGATAGAGTGTCTCATTGGGATTGAACTCCATGTCAGTGAAAGTGTAGATGTGAGATCTGGTCTCCACATTGTAAAAGGAGAGCTGCCCTTCCTCATAATCCAGATACACCCCCAGCTTCTGGGGCTTCAGGCTCTGGGGGAGGGGGGTCTCAGTGTCAGTGACAGCAGTGAACGGATAGCCATACTGCTTCACAGTCCAGTAACCCTGCTGGGGGGTCCTGCTGATCTCCCCCTTTCTTGGGGCAGACTCTCTGATGACTCCTAATATCCAGAATGTATTCCCCCCCACCTGCACTTGCCAGTAGTGTCTCCCCGAGGTGAAACCCTCCCTGCCCCGCACACAGCACCAGTAATCAAATCTCTCTGGATTGTCAGGGAGATCCTGCCGTGTCTCTCCCCATCTCACTCGTTTCCCCTCTGCAGACAGGATGAGCTCAGGGTTTGCTGTATCAGGGTCCAGATTCACATCAACTGTGGAGCAGAGCGGAGAATTTATTATTATTATTATTATTATTATTATTATTTATTATTATTATTATTATTTATTATTATTATTAATGATAAAATCAGAGAGATGGAAAGAGGGGAGGGCTGTGCTTTATCAGGGTCCAGTCACAGTGGAAGAGGGAGAGAGGAGTGAGAGTCAGGGATGTGCTGTATCAGGGTCCAGAGTCACAGTGGAAGAGGGAGAGATGAGTGAGAGTCAGTGCTGTGCTGTATCAGGGTCCAGAGTCATAGTGGAAGAGGGAGAGGGGAGTGAGTCAAGGCTGTGCTATATCAGGGTCCAGAGTCACAGTGGAAGAGCGAGAGAGGAGTGAGAGTCAGGGCTGTGCTGTATCAGGGTCCAGAGTCATAGAAACAGAAATAATAATAATAGGAACAAACATGATTGGAAAGAAAGAAATAGAGCTAGAGATCACCATGACCTGCTGTACATCCACATTGTGGACAGAATAGCTGCTATTGGGGAAGAGGGGGGAGAGGAGGGGGAAGGCTATTGGAGGGGGTAGAGGGAAAATAATAAAGGGAAGGGAAGTGTGGAAAGATGGGTGGATAAGAGAAAGGGGGATGTGAGAGAAAGAGATGGAGATGGTAAAGGAGAGAGTGGGGAGAAAAAAAGGGTAAAGTGGGTAGCAATAACATGGAGAAGAGAGAGAGAGAAGGAGAGTTAGAGGGAACAGAGGAATAGAGTGAGAGGGGAGGAGAGAGAAGGGATGATACATATGTATCTACAGACAGACTCCAGATTCTGAACTCCTAATAATTTGAGTTAAAGAACGTCTGTACCAAGTTTCATCACAATCGGATAAGCAGTTCTCTAGATGGTAAAAGTTTGTAACATATAGTATAAATCTGTCACCTGGGATATGCATCCATTTTGAGGATAACAGAGAGGAGTTAAGATAAGGATAGAGGGATGGAGTAGAGATTGAGAGAGAGAGAAAGAAAGAAAGAGAGACGGGATAGAGGAAGCAAGAGAGGAGGAAAGAGGGAGAGGAACAAAGAAGGAAAGAGGTAAGGAAAGAATATTGAAAGAAAATGGTAAGGGAGAAAAGAGGGATCGAGATAAAGGGGACAAGGAGAGGGGATAACAGATCCAAATTTTGAACCTTTTAATAATTTGTACAGTCGGCGCCGCCTACTCTGGGAGAAGGTTCTTCCTAATCCTATTTGTGTCGTTTAATTGGGACGTCACTTCCTTTAATTGTGATACAGTATTTTCAAATGATGAACTTAGATCACTTTTCAGAGCAAGACAGGTTTGTGTAGCACAGTGCTGTCAGTATGCGAGTATGCTGTGACTTGCGTAAAACATGTTGAACTCCTGAAGGAGCTACAGTCTCCTGTGGTTTCTCACGATACTGTTGCAAAGAAAGTTGGTGTGTCAACATCGCAGGTGCTTCGCCTTCTGATAAGATGTGATTTCATTATTTTTCATTTCATGCAGAAATAAAAAAGTGTGACTAAGGTCATCTCAAATGCCTCTCTTAATTGGAAGCTGCTTATTCAGGATATTTTTACTTCTCCCGAGACGTCCTGGCTGTACCTAGTTTAAGTGGTTATCTAGATACATGTCAATGTGTAACTGACAGAAATACAATGATTTTTGGTTGTAAATCTCCCTCCCGACCTGTGAGGGCGCTAAGCAGAGAGAACAGTTCCCTGGATGGGCTGGCCTGACAGTTCTTTCCCAGGGTTCAAGGGAAGTCGGCCAGCTGGGAAGGGGCAGAACTCCATTGCATTAACGCATTGACCCCGAAGGGAAACGACGTGGCAGTCGCAGATTGGAGGGGCAGCTGCACTCGTTTACCAAGGGGTCATGTGTGATGGCATAAAAGGGGGCGGAGAATCGTAATCTGTCCCTTCGCTTTGGTTTGTGTTATTAAACCTGAAAGGACCCGTGAGAGACCCAGTGATAAAAGTACAGTGAGTGTTTTGTTTTGTTTGTCTATAACTGTTTGTTTGTTATTATTAGACGGCTAACACGTTCCGAAGATGTCACCAGTGATGGGAAAAGTGAAGCCTCCTGAGCCACTGAACCCTCTGAATCCTTTGGTTCACAAAAAGATTCACAGTGCCATCTCTTGGTAGATCTGCACAACTCAATACAATGCCTTCTCTGGAGACCTCTATCTCCAGAGAAGGCATTTAGTAAAGTGGACAACTGCACTGACGTTAGATACACTTTTGACAATACCAAGCAATTTCATTTTTTATTTTCTCAGTTAATTGGGGATCTATACTTTATAATGTAGAAAGGTGGAAAATAGTGGGCTCAAATCCCTGAAGTTTCCTTTTTTAAAAAAATTGTGTACTTTGTATCCTTTATACACTTATAATAGATCAGATGATTTTTTTTTACCAATAATTTTCATAAAGAGCTCTGTTTGTCCATATGTAATGCTTTTTTTGTTTGTTAATTTGAAAAAAAAATATTTTATGAAAAATAAAACAGAAAGCAGCATCTTGATTAAAAAAATCCTTTCAGCTTGACGGAAACACCACACTGCGAGCACTGCTGACAAAGAGTATGTATTAGATAAAAAAAATAGTTTCCTTCCTACCAGCTCCTGCTAAACACCATTCTTGGGTCACACAACCTAGTGGTTCAATGAACCACATGAAGATTTGCTTTGTAACACTGCTTGCTTGAATTGGTTCATGTGGGGTTGAATCAGCTGAGGATTCAGCCCCATCACTAGCTGTCGCCAAGCGCCAGCACAAAACATGGAACAGCACTTCACTTTTGTCACGAATAAACTTGTATCACCCACCACGAGCACTACAGCATGCAACCAGGACTGGTGAGAGGGAATATCTAACTGTCACCCAAGAGCAATGAAGAAGGAAAGAAGGTGGATAAAGAGGGTGGATAAAGAGGGAGAGAAAGAGGGAGAGATAGAGGAGAGAGGGAGGTGGAAGAAAGGTAAAATAGAAGACACACATAGAGAGCGAGTGAAATCATTTTTGTACCATGTTCCATCACAGTGGGATAAGGAGAGGGCATGTGCATGTACAGACAGACAGGCTCCAGATAGGGAGGGAGGATAGAGTGAACAGAGGAAAAGGTAAGGGGGAGAGTGTGAGACAGGAGCATGTGTGTGTACAGACAGAGGCTCCAGATTGTGATACTCTTAATAACGTGTTAAAAAACGCCTGTACCAACTTTCCTTAGAATTCAAGATTAGCTCTCCAAGTAAAGTGTAATATAAGCTATATATTTATATCTATCTATATTATGAGGAGGAAATTAGGAGATGAGAAAATAGCTGGAAAAAGGCAGAGGGGGATGGAGGGGACAAATGGAGGCAGGGGAGAGAAAATGGGAGGAAGAGTGGAGGGGAAGAGGAAGAGAAAGAGGAGGGGAGTGGCATGCACTGACAGACAGACAAGCTTCAGATTTGAATACTCTCTCTCTATATGTGAAGTGCAGCTCAGAGGCACCTCTAGTGTAGACCTGTCTCTATATGTGAAGTGCAGCTCAGAGACACCTCTAGTATAGACCTGTCTCTATATGTGAAGTGCAGCTCAGAGACACCTCTAGTATAGACCTGTCTCTATATGTGAAGTGCAGCTCAGAGGCACCTCTAGTATAGACCCGTCTCCTGGGATATGCAGCCCCATTGAGGAGAAGGACATATTGCAGTTTAATTTGAACTATTATTTCCCTGTAGAAACAGGAGGACTTGATTCTCAAACTATTACTAATGAACTACACTAGGATCTTTAAATTATTGAATATTTAAATTAACGAATGAATTATTGAGGGTAGAGAAAGGAGTGATAGAAGTAGAGAGAGGAAAAGGAATGGAGAGAAAGGGAGTGGGAGAAGAGAAAGGAAATGAAAGAGGAGAGGGGGCATATGCACCTATATATACCTATAGTATACACCTGGGATATGCATCCCCACTGAGGAGAGAAGATAAAGATAGATAGAGGGAGGGAGTGGGTAGTGGGGGCTAAACCTATGAGAAGGGGAGGTAAAGGGAAGCTCCAGACTGTGATCCTCTTAATAATGTGTATAAAGAATGTCTGTATCAAGTTTCATCACAATCAGATCAGCAGTTTTCTAGATGCATTTCAAAGTGTAACATATGGACCCCTGCAGTGTCTACATGTGATCTTCACTTCACAGTGAGTTCACAATCTGGAGCATTATAACTAAACACACGTTCTCCTCTCCTTTTCAATGTTACCTTTGGGAGGCACACGAGGCTGGCGTTAGCTGAGCTGGGAGTGCACAGAGGTTTAAATGGGGCAGAATGTAAATATAGATGTAAACACAGTGAGTGAGACGGGGCTCCTCGTTGTTCTTTTACCCTCCACTGTGAAAGGAATCCATTGAAGATACACATACCTGCTGAGCTGAGGATCCACTTCCATTCTAGAACACAGAAATAAAGAGAGCATTATTTTACAATCACTCCTCCTGTACTTTCTACAGTTCAGAAGATGTGTAGCACACACTAACCGGCAGGGCTGTGCTGGGGTGAGTCAGGCTGTGGATTTCCACACAGTGTACATACCTGATTTAGGAACAGGTCTCATGTACTCTGTGAAAAGAAGAGAGCTGGATTACATTCTAAACACTGAGATGTAAAATCATCTATTGAATAACAATGAATAATAGATCACACTGTGTATTAAGCAGCTAGTCTAAATGTGATTGACATGAGATATCCTTGAGCAAGTCGAGTAGATAAATGGTCTGCATGCACACATGGAACAGTGCACTGGACTCACCTCGTGGGCCCAGTTCTGAAGTGATTCTGGTACCTGGTTTCATGTCTGTGCTGTCGCTAGGTGTAGTCATTGGGGAGTGGCCTCATTATCATTTTCATTGGGGAGTGATCTCATTATCATTTTCATTGGGAAGTGATCTCTATCATTTTCATTGGGAAGTGATCTCATTATCATTTTCATTGGGGAGTGATCTCACTATCATTTTCATTGGGGAGTGATCTCATTATCATTGAGGAGTGATTTCATTATCATTTTCATTGGGGAGTGGCCTCATTATCATTTTCACTGGGGAGTGTGGTGGAATTTTCTGCATACAACCGAGCAGGCACCGGTCCCGTACCGAGAGAACGATTGAGACAGAGACAAGTCGGAGCAAGCCACACTTTATTAGTCTGCAGACTGGAGCATTCAACAGAGTGTCACAGACTCTGCAAGCAACCGCAAAGAAGCTCAAAAAATACACTTAGTCAAACAGTTCCTTATATAATCAGTTTTTGCACAGAGTTCATGACTTGTGGTAATTCTTATCTCCCTTATTCAGCTCAAACCAACCTTGTGGTTTTCTTGTTACTGTTGTCTACCGACCTCTCTGATTGGTTGATTTTTTCTAGTTGCTAGGGAGAGAGTGTTTGTGAGGTCCCACAAGGTTGATTCCCCGAACATGAGAATACTAAGTGACTGATGAGAAAAGAGGAATTATCGCTGTCCCAAAATATTATCTTTTGAGACAGTGTCCTTTTTCTCATGTCGCTGACTCATGCACTTCTCGGAAAACAGGGCTGCTGACCCTTGGCAATATTCCAGAATGTTAGTTCAACACTTGTAATTTTAATATTTTGTTAACACCAAACTTCATATAATATCATTATTCAGGTTATACAAGTCACAGAAATCATCAAAACACATTGAATTAAAACTCTTAATAATCGAAACACAGTGAATTAAACTCTTAGTATGATTAGTCTATCATTCTGCTATCACATTAAAACTCTTAGTATGATTAGTCTATTTCTGCTATCACATTCCCTCCTTTTGTAAATATTATTACAACTATTGTTAGATAGAATAATTATACAACATCATCATCCATGTCCCTGAAAGGGTCATTATCTTCATTACGCAAGTTCTCAGTAGTAAGCAATGGCATAGTTAGAGCATTATCCAAAATTTTAGTACAAAGCTTTTTCACACAAGTGATTAATATTATTAATGCAATTATCACAACCAGCCCATATATTATCCAGTGAAACAGGTTTGTTCCCCAGAACCCAAATATAGATTGGATCCAGGAGAACGGGTCCCAACCAGTATCATAAGCATGCTCATTGACCAAACGTTCCCGGAGTGTAGACAAATGCTGTACTACTTCGGTTAAATTTGTATCTCCGTCTGGTATGTATGTGCAACAGTGTTCCCCCACTAGGTGGCAGACTCCCCCCTGTTCTGCTAACAACATATCCAGTACCATTCGATTTTGCATTACCATAATTCTGATGGCTCTTATCTCAGGCTGCATTATCTGGAAACCTTCAGTAGTTAGGTTAGTCAATGTTTCTAGCTCATACGCTACTTTATCAATTTCATGCGCATTTTGACTCACCCCAAACCATGGGAATAATGCCCCCGCTAGTTTATCCCCTTTTCCAGATCTGCGAGAATCAAGAGGAACATCGTTGGGGGAGAAAAACTGACTCCGCTTAACTCTTTTGTGTACCTTATGTGATTCATTCACCTTGAACACTTTCATAGTGGTATTGAGGGTTACGAAAGCACAACACCCGAACCAATGCTTTGGCAGGCTAAGATAAACCGCCTGTCCACATACCCAATAGTGATTCATGAACGTTCCTGCCCCATTCTCACCAGGGCCCAATTTTATGGGATAGGCTTGTATTAAAGTATCACCAATTTGAAGGGAATCACTCATCTTCGTTTTCTTTAGGAGATCAGTGGTTGACTGTTTTACGTAATGTACGTAAGTTACACAGTTTGACAAACCCATATATCTACCTTCAGCTATGTTCCCCCTACACCAGCAGAGCGTTCTGTTGGTGAAGGGAGCAGTTCTTGGCATCACTTGGGCCATTGGAGTGGGCTGTGGTGTCTTTCTACTTATCAATTTATCACACCAACTAATATGTATCAAGAGACTACTGTTGTCATAGCAACTTGTATCAAGTGTGGGGTCGAACATAGACAATAGGCTTTTTGAGTTATCGGAACCGGAGGAGAGGCAGGATGAGGTTATGCTATGCACAATCAATTTACAATTATCGCGGTCTGATCCTCCTTCTGCAGTAACAGTTACGACGGCCATAGCAGGGCCCAATACACTGGTTGGGACTTCCACAGGATATAAGGGAAAAGGCTCCTCCGCTGAGTGAGACATAATGGAGCATACATAACAGGGTTCAGTAATGTTCAACGTGTTCCGTACAGAGTGATTAAGCATTAGCCCACCACCCATTGTCGGCATGTTTCCTGCCATGTTCATTGCTCCAAACATGGAGTGTCCTTTTTGTTCTGTTCATCCCAGGTTGGCTATCATTACCGTTAATACTGTGGCTACTGTCTCCCGGGAGTTCAGTTATCATGAAAATAAGGAGTACACACAGAATGCCACTGAGCAAAGACACAGTCATGAGTCGAAAACCCCAATCATTCCAGGGCCACGGTCTGTGTGGTCGGGGCTCCAATAGCCGGTACATCCTCAGGATCGTGGGGTACCTTCCTGCAATGGCTGGCGTGTATCCACGTTGGTCTTTCTGCAACCTTGACTGCCGTTGGTGTTGTTAGTAGCACCTGGAACGGGCCTCCCCAGCGCTGTTGGTGCCAGTACCTTCTCCGGAGGTCCTTGATCACTACCCAGTCCCCGGGGCGAATGCTGTGTCCGGGTCCTTCAGCTGGATCCGGCAGGGCAGCTCGCACCCTAAAGAAGAAATCCTTAAGCACATTGTTAAGCGCAACACAGTAATTTACCATTTCGTCGTCACATCCCTGGAGCGTCAGCTGATGCCTGGTAAAAGGTAAGTGATTAGGCATACACATTACTCTTCCTGTCAAAACCTCATGTGGACTCAGACCATGTGCAGCATGAGAGCGTCCCCTCATGTACATCAAAGCCAGAGGGAGAACGGTGCCCCAGGCCAACCCAGTTTCAGCACAAAGTTTAGTCAGCTTGCTTTTTAATGTTTGGTTAGCTCTCTCTACAGCGCCCCCGCTTTGTGGACGGTAGGCACAGTGTCTCTTTAAGTCAATGTGGAAGGAGTCCCCGAGGCAATCAATGATTTCGTTCACAAAATGTGAGCCGTTGTCTGAGCTCAACTTCATTGGTACCCCGTAGCGAGGTATTATTTCTTTGATCAACACACGAGCTACTGCTAGAGCAGAAGCATGTTTTACAGGGAATGCCTCCACCCACCTTGAGAACATATCAATGAGAACCAGACAATACTTCTTCCCTTGCCAGGGTGTCAATTCAATAAAATCCATCATCACGTGATCAAAAGGCTGACTAGGTTTTGGATGGGCTGCCATGGGGACACCAGTCCCTTTCCCCATGTTGTTTTGCATACATATTACACACTTCGAACAGTACTGTTCAGCAAAAGCAGTAAACCCCAAACAATACCAGAATTTATATACATAATTTACCACCCCTCCTTTTGACACGTGGTCAAGGCCGTGTGCCCATTTACACATTAGGGGATAACAGGCTCTGGGTAGTATAGGCTTCCCGTTTGGCCCCAGCCAGAGCCCGGCCTCTATTCTACCCCCCTCCTTCTTCCACTTTCTTTTCTCCTTCTCATCTGCCGAAGCCTGGAGATCTATAATATCCTGTAAAGAGAAAGGCTGATCAACAACAGATGAGTTACACAGATACACAGATTCGCCCGGATCGCCAGATTGTGCAGCAGCCTTTGCTGCGGCATCTGCCCGTGCGTTTCCTAGGGAAACAATGTCAGTGGAGTTAGTGTGCGCTGCGCATTTTACCACGGCTATTTCCCTAGGTCGTTGTATAGCTTCCAGGAGGTTTTTTACCAATTCACCATTGTTAATCGGCTTGCCTGAGGCTGTAAGGAAGTCCCGTAGTTTCCACAAGGCCCCATAATCATGTACGACTCCAAAGGCATAACGGCTGTCAGTGTAGATAGTCACTGTCTGTTCTTCAGAGAGGAGGCACGCCCTGGTGAGTGCCACTAGTTCAGCAGCCTGAGCAGACCAATGGGAGGGCAGCCTTTTTGCTTCTATAGTACAACTGTCAGTTACCACTGCGTAGGCCACCAGCCC
Organism: Acipenser ruthenus; assembly: GCF_902713425.1. Classification (NCBI taxonomy): domain Eukaryota; kingdom Metazoa; phylum Chordata; class Actinopteri; order Acipenseriformes; family Acipenseridae; genus Acipenser; species Acipenser ruthenus. Next base: position 5,022,015 of record NC_081231.1, on the reverse strand, counting down.
TTCTCCCTTGTTATTCCGCTGTGCAGATCCATCAACATAGAGAACAAGGTCAGGGTTCTCTAAAGGCTCATCTCTTAGATCTGGTCTTGGTGTGCACGCGATTTCTATTATTTGCTGACAATCATGAGGTTCCCCATCGTCACTATTTTTTCTGACATCCTGTCAGACTTTTACAGTCGACATTGGTCGCCCTACTCTTTGCCGCACCCATTATCTCACCTACAGATCCTACTATTTTCAGACACGCACTTTCTAATTTTATATTGTTTTGCCAAACTGTAAACCCTCCAATTTTAACACAAATTGCACACTTACTGTAATATTTTTTTTTAGGAAATGAATCTACTATTCGTCCGGTCCACTGACATGAACTTTTTCCTATGGTTAGTTTATACAGTATACACTTAAACACCTGGACCTCAGTCCTCTGCCAAATATTCTCTATACTATACGTATTCTTCTTACACTTTACTACGTTATATCCTGACATATACCCAACAGCCACACACACAAATGCTCGAGCGTGGCCACAGGAGAGAGAAAGAGAGAAAAAAGAAAGAAAAGAGATTACACGAGATTACTTCACAATACACAACAAGTTATTCACAACTCACAGTAAGACGTCTATTCAATTTGGTTCCTTTCCCTGTACTAGTACAAGCCACTGTGGCTTTCTATGTTAGATCACAACCTGCGCATCCCGTGCAGTGCTATGACAGTTCTCTCATAATCTGTCTCACCGTCGTGGGGGTTAGTGATCACAGCCTCACAGTGCTCCGACTACTTGGTCTCCTGTGTAGCGCCAGCAACAGTTTCCGTAAACTGCTCTGCTCACAGGGTCAGCCTTGTAGTTCTCTGGGGTCTGCCCTGACTACTTGGTCTCCTGTGTATCGCACAGGGTCAGCCTTGTAGTTCTCTGGGGGGCCTGCCCTGACTACTTGGTCTCCCGTGTTTCACACGGGGTCAGCCTTGTAGTTCTCTGGGGTATTTCCTAATCAAATCGCTGGTCCAGATTGTCTCTACTCACCGCCTCAGCAGGGCTGTTTTGTTCGGGATCCTTTATCCGCCTCACTGACGCCCCCAGCCAGATTTGGAGCGGACTCCGCCAACCCTCTTAGTTGCGGGCGTCCTGACCCAAGTTTAAGGATTAGGTCTCACCGGTGATTTACTCCGTTTCCCGGGACGATCAGCGGACGGAGTTTAGGATCCCATCCTCGTCGCCATATATGTGGTGGAATTTTCTGCATACAACCGAGCAGGCACCGGTCCCGTACCGAGAGAACGATTGAGACAGAGACAAGTCGGAGCAAGCCACACTTTATTAGTCTGCAGACTGGAGCATTCAACAGAGTGTCACAGACTCTGCAAGCAACCGCAAAGAAGCTCAAAAAATACACTTAGTCAAACAGTTCCTTATATAATCAGTTTTTGCACAGAGTTCATGACTTGTGGTAATTCTTATCTCCCTTATTCAGCTCAAACCAACCTTGTGGTTTTCTTGTTACTGTTGTCTACCGACCTCTCTGATTGGTTGATTTTTTCTAGTTGCTAGGGAGAGAGTGTTTGTGAGGTCCCACAAGGTTGATTCCCCGAACATGAGAATACTAAGTGACTGATGAGAAAAGAGGAATTATCGCTGTCCCAAAATATTATCTTTTGAGACAGTGTCCTTTTTCTCATGTCGCTGACTCATGCACTTCTCGGAAAACAGGGCTGCTGACCCTTGGCAATATTCCAGAATGTTAGTTCAACACTTGTAATTTTAATATTTTGTTAACACCAAACTTCATATAATATCATTATTCAGGTTATACAAGTCACAGAAATCATCAAAACACATTGAATTAAAACTCTTAATAATCGAAACACAGTGAATTAAACTCTTAGTATGATTAGTCTATCATTCTGCTATCACATTAAAACTCTTAGTATGATTAGTCTATTTCTGCTATCACAGGAGTGATCTCATTATCATTTTCATTGGGAAGTGATCTCATTATCATTTTCATTGGGGAGTGATCTCATTATCATTTTCACTGGGGAGTGATCTCATTATCATGTTCATTGGGGAGTGATCTCATTATCATGTTCATTGGGGAGTGATCTCATTATCATGTTCATTGGGAAGTGATCTCTATCATTTTCATTGGGGAGTGATCTCACTTTCATTTTCATTGGGGAGTGATCTCATTATCATTTTCACTGGGGAGTGATCTCATTATCATGTTCATTGGGAAGTGATCTCTACCATTTTCATTGGGGAGTGATCTCACTTTCATTTTCATTGGGGAGTGATCTCATTATCATTTTCACTGGGGAGTGATCTCATTATCATTGAAGAGTAATTCCATTATCATTTTCATTGGGGAGTGGCCTCATTATCATTTTCATTGGGGAGTGATCTCTATCATTTTCATTGGGGAGTGATCTCATTATCATTTTCACTGGGGAGTGATCTCATTATCATGTTCATTGGGGAGTGATCTCATTATCATTTTCATTGGGAGGTGATCTCATTATCATTTTCATTGGGGAGTGATCTCATTATCATGTTCATTGGGGAGTGATCTCATTATCATGTTCATTGGGAAGTGATCTCTATCATTTTCATTGGGGAGTGATCTCACTTTCATTTTCATTGGGGAGTGATCTCATTATCATTTTCACTGGGGAGTGATCTCATTATCATTGAAGAGTGATTCCATTATCATTTTCATTGGGGAGTGGCCTCATTATCATTTTCATTGGGGAGTGATCTCTATCATTTTCATTGGGGAGTGATCTCATTATCATTTTCATTGGGGAGTGATCTCATTATCATTTTCATTGGGGAGTGATCTCATTATCATTTTCATTGGGGAGTGATCTCATTATCATTTTCATTGGGGAGTGATCTCATTATCATTTTCATTGGGGAGTGATCTCTATCATTTTCATTGGGGAGTGATCTCTATCATTTTCATTGGGGAGTGATCTCATTATCATTTTCATTGGGGAGTGATCTCATTATCATTTTCATTGGGGAGTGATCTCATTATGATTTTCATTGGGGAGTGGCCTCATTATGATTTTCATTGGGGAGTGATCTCATTATCATTTTCATTGAGGAGTGAGCTCATCCCACTCAGGCGCAGGACGTTCAGGCTCCTCCCTCTTTGGTGCTGGAGATGGCCGGGTCTGGTCTACTTCCCAGAACCACTCTGCAGCGTCCCCCACCAGACCCTGGTTCCATGCCTCTTCATATTGAGGGTCTCCATAGGGGCAGTCCTCTCGAAGGACTGCCCCTATGGAGACCCTTAATATGAACAAGGTATAACATATGTACAAACATATAGCAGTGACATTACTGGAAGTACTACAAGTAGAAGTAAACTCTGTATAAAACTACAGGAATTTAGAGCCTCATTGTATAACACTGGTCAGAACAGATGAACAGACCAAAAGTCGAAATCAGCAAATCCAAATAATATACATCCCTCCTGCTGACAAGACAAGAGCTAACACAGGCACACAGACAGATAGAAGGATAGAAAGCTAACACAGACACACAGACAGATAGAAGGATCAAGAGCTAACACAGGCACACAGACAGATAGAAGGATAGAAAGCTAACACAGACACACAGACAGATAGAAGGATCAAGAGCTGACACAGGCACATAGACAGAAGATCAAAAGCTTTCTGGTAATTCAGAAAATAAAGTTATAAAAACAATTCTTACCAAGTTCCTTACGAAGGCGCTGAACAGCTAAAAAATGAATCAGACAGAACAGGGTGTGGTTATTTCAGCTCCAGCACAGATTAAAATGAATCAGACAGAACAGTGTGTGGTTATTTCAGCACCAGTACAGATTAAAATGAATCAGACAGAATAGTGTGTGGTTATTTCAGCTCCAGTACAGATTAAAATGAATCAGACAGAACAGTGTGTGGTTATTTCAGCACCAGTACAGATTAAAATGAATCAGACAGAATAGTGTGTGGTTATTTCAGCTCCAGTACAGATTAAAATGAATCAGACAGAACAGGGTGTGGTTATTTCAGCTCCAGTACAGATTAAAATGAATCAGACAGAACAGGGTGTGGTTATTTCAGCTCCAGTACAGATTAAAATGAATCAGACAGAACAGTGTGTGGTTATTTCAGCTCCAGCACAGATTAAAATGAATCAGACAGAACAGTGTGGGGTTATTTCAGGTCCAGCACAGATTAAAATGAATCAGACAGAACAGTGTGTGGTTATTTCAGCACCAGTACAGATTAAAATGAATCAGACAGAATAGTGTGGGGTTATTTCAGCTTCAGTACAGATTAAAATGAATCAGACAGAACAGTGTGTGTTTATTTCAGCTCCAGTACAGATTAAAATGAATTAGACAGAACAGTGTGTGGTTATTTCAGCTCCAGTACAGATTAAAATGAATCAGACAGAACAGTGTGTGGTTATTTCAGCTCCAGTACAGATTAAAATGAATCAGACAGAACAGTGTGTGGTTATTTCAGCTCCAGTACAGATTAAAATGAATCAGACAGAACAGTGTGTGGTTATTTCAGCACCAGTACAGATTAAAATGAATCAGACAGAATAGTGTGGGGTTATTTCAGCTTCAGTACAGATTAAAATGAATCAGACAGAACAGTGTGTGGTTATTTCAGCACCAGTACAGATTAAAATGAATCAGACAGAACAGTGTGTGGTTATTTCAGGTCAGGTACAGATTAAATTGCAGTATTAAAAACACAACCAGTTAAATGAACAGGATGTCCATGTGAAAATGAATCTGCTATCTGTGAAGTATATGAAACATACAAACTAAAATTGTTACAATTTTCAACATCCCTCCATGAGGAAATATTTATATTCCTAAGCCTTTGTGTAAATTATTATTTTTTTTTAATTTAAATTTGAATAGATTAATTTAACCAGGAGATTTAATTTATTAATTTATTTAATCAGGTCTTGTTTACAAGATGGTCCTGGAAATAATAAAATAACAATTTGTAATGCTTGGCGATCTGGGGTGACAGGTAAACCTACAATTTACCATTTATTTATTCTCATCAACTCGCTACTAGGACATACTAGAAACTAATTTAAACCACCGCAGAGCTACCTCCTCGGTATTCATTCACTTTTAGATCGTGGGAAAAATAGCTCAAGGGTTTGAACAGCAATGAAGAATAGCATTCCACAAATTAACAAGAGTCCATTCTGTAATTGCATAATATTAGTATTTAAATAGACATTTCATTTAATTAATAAGAGCGCCAACTATTACACACCCTTAAGTACATATTGCACATTCAAGCAACATTAGCACTTATTCAGAGGTAGTAGTTTATATATATATATATATATATATATATATATATATATATATATTGCACACAATCAATAACAGTACCTTCAATTGACTTACACCCATCTAACCAAGTATATCATTCAATTAATAAGCACAATCCAATAAATCTGGCACTCAATTAATACACATTTGTCAATTGGCCCACATCTAAATAAACACTGCACATGACTAATAGCAACACCTTCAATTAATAAGCATAATTGTTAATCAATTTGTGCATATTTAAATACATATTGCACAGGACTACTTTGGAATGCATATTAACAAACCCTAAAAAGAAAAAGAACACACATCCTTTATGCTCTATGGTTTACCATTCATTTAAAATGTACCTAACTACAGCTACCTAAATTATTCTACATTAGCACAATTAATGGGTCAAGAGCCCGGTAACTAAGTATATATATATATATATATATATATATATATATATATATATATATATATATATATATATATATATATATATATAAACAAAACCATAAAGCACATAGGACGTTACAGTGCACTGCCGTTTAAAAAATAAAAGTACTGACAACAAGACAAATGCATATATGTTGCAAAACGTATTAATGTTCCTTAAGCTATCTCCCCCAACATCACATAACAGAAAAAAGAGAATAAACAAAGTAATATCTTTGCCAAACGGGGAAGAGCACGTATAATATTTCTTCTGCCAAGTAAAAAGGAAAAAAACGTCCCGAACGATATACCAGAATCTGTCCTTATTTCGGCCAAAACAATAACAAACTCCCGCAACCCGGGAGACCGCAGTAACCAACCAGATAAGTCCCCACGCCGTCCAAGATAGCAACAGTCCCAAGATAACAGCACACAGTACAAAATTAATCGCACATGGTTAGTTGCCCAACCACAACAAAACCCAGCAATACTAATAATAGCTTTGCAGAGTCAAACCCGCTTGAAGCTTGCCGATCCAATTCGCCTGGATGCCATCAACTCCGACACCAACACAGCAGCAATAGCAGTCTCATCACTTGAACCATCAGTACACGTTTCCTCTTGGGATAAACAAAAACCAACAGAACTAAAACCACTGGTTGATCATCCACTTGCGGTTCCCAAATCCATGCTTCTCTTTTTTCTTCTCTAAACCCCATTCCCCCATTTTTAACCTCTGCACCGAAAAGAAATCCTCCAACCACATCCCTCCTTGTTTTCTAGAGAACTACAAAGTTGTAAATATTTAAAGTGACAGTAAGGATTTACACAACACGGAAATATAGGGCACAGCGCTACAAATTGGAATGTATAAAAACAATTATATTTATTATTATTTACTTATTATTTATAATCATTTCTAATGAGTTGGATTTCAGGTCCAGGGATGTCTTTATTTATGGGTGTGGTAGTTTAAGATACTGCTGCAGAAACCTGGAATGGGTTTACAGCATCTCTTCATTAAGTGCTTTACTTACCCATAGGCTCAAACTGTCTCTACATGGCTAGAAGAAAAACAGAACAGTCCATATTATTGCAAACCTGTTTGACATGTTTAAAATGCACAGAGCTATATGAAATGCCTCATGATAATGATAAAGTTCATACCATCCATTCTTCTCCATTGGATCACCAGCAGAGGAATGGCTCCAATACTGAGAGCTAAAGTCAAGAAGAAAGCCACCATCCATCCAGAGACTCCTGGGAAAAAATCACCTGGAAAACAACACAGCAGCTCAACACACTGGAACACACACACCCCTCCCAACACTGAGACACACCCCCTCATAGTGAGCATTCCACACACCCCTCCCAACACTGAGCCACACCCCTCATAGTGAGCATTCCACACACCCCTCCCAACACTGAGCCACACCCCCTCATAGTGAGCATTCCACACACCCCTCCCAACACTGACCACACCCCCTCATAGTGAGCATTCCACACACCCCTCCCAACACTGACCACACCCCTCATAGTGAGCATTCCACACACCCCTCCCAACTCTGAACCACACCCCTCATAGTGAGCATTCCACACACCCCTCCCAACTCTGAACCACACCCCTCATAGTGAGCATTCCACACACCCTTCCCAACACTGAACCACACCCCTCATAGTGAGCATTCCACACACACCTCCCAACTCTGAACCACACCCCTCATAGTGAGCATTCCACACACCCCTCCCAACACTAAACCACACCCCTCATAGTGAGCATTCCACACACCCCTCCCAACACTGACCACACCCCTCATAGTGAGCATTCCACACACCCCTCCCAACACTGAGCCACACCCCTCATAGTGAGCATTCCACACACCCCTCCCAACACTGAACCACACGCCTCATAGTGAGCATTCTACACACCCCTCCCAACACTGAGCCACACCCCCTCATAGTGTCCTATCCACACACTCCTGCCTCTGACTGGCTCACTAGTTCATGTGTTTGATTCAGATATTGACTGGTCCACTAGTTCTTGTGTTTGATTCAGATATTGACTGGTCCACTAGTTCATGTGTTTGATTCAGATGTTGATGCCCCATCATGATGACTGTAATCTATGGTCAGTGTCAGTCAGGCTCAATCCACAAACATGTGATACTCACTGGATATGTGGAGTTTGGATTCCCAGTCTGGTTTGGGTATTTTACTTCTAACCAGACAAGAGAACACGTTGGACTGTGGTTTGATTTTGATGTAGCTGCTGACACTGCGGAGCCCCTGACTGTCCCTCTGCACTGTTGTGTTGGACAGTGATGTCACATCGTTTCCATCCCTGTCTCTCCAGATCACTTCAGGTTCAGGGTCCCACCCCTCTGATCTGCACACCAGCCGGGTCTGCTCTCCTTCTGTAGAGTCCATAGAGATTGAGGGTTGGGTCCCCAGAGCTGTCAGGGAATAGAGACAGTGAGACACACACAGATAGACTGTCAGGAAATAGACTGTGAGACACACACAGATAGACACACCAGCCGCGTCTGCTCTCCGGGATATGGTGTTGTTTAGATGAAAACATGTTGCAATTCATCATTACTGAAGTCTGTTTTAAAAAGGGAGCTGGCAGCACTTAAAATAAACAAATCCCCAGGGCCTGATGGAATCTGACCAGGAGCCCTCAGGGAAACTAGAGAGCAGATTGTTAAATCAATATGCTATATACTGAACACATCTCGACTATCTACTCTCCTCCCTCCCCTCTCTGTCTACCCCGACTGTCCTGTTGGGTGACTTCAACATCCATCTCTCCAACCCCAGCCACTCTGCTGGATTCCTCCCTCTCCTTCACTCCTTCGACTTCTGTCTCTCTCCGTCCCCTCCTACCCACAAAGCTGGCCGTCAACTGGACCTCACCTTCTCCAGGGCCTGCTGCCCCTCCAACCTCTCTGTCACCCCCCTGGACCTCTCTGATCACTATTTCATCTCTTTTTCTCTGTCTCTCCCCCCTCTCCCTGCTCCTCCTACCCCCACTGTCACCTCTCGCCGTAACCTCCGCTCTCTCTCCCCCTCTGTCCTTGCCTCCACTGCTCTCTCTCACCTCCCTCCTATCGACTCCTTTTCACAACTCTCCGTAGACTCTGCTACCTCCACCCTCTTCTCCTCACTCACCTCCTCCCTCGACTCCCTCTGTCCCCTCACCTCCCGACCTGCTCGCCCCTCCCCTCCCCATCCCTGGATCTCCTCTGTGCTCCGCTCGGCAAGAATCACACTGCGATCTGCTGAAAAGAAATGGAAGAGAACCAAACTCCCTGCTGCCCTAGACCTTTACCGCACTCTTCTCTCCTCCTTCTCCTCTACTCTCTCCTCTGCTAAATGTGCTTATTTCCAATCTGTAATCCAAGCCTCCACTAACAACCCACGTAAACTATTCTCTGCCTTCTCCTCCCTCCTAAACCCTCCCCCCCCTCCTCCTCCCTCCTCTATCTCCCCTGACGACTTTGCCTCCTTCTTCTCTTCTAAAATCTCAGATATCCGCAAACTCTTTAACACCTCTCCCTCCCCCGCACCCCCTCCTGCTCCAACCCCTACACCCACTACATCCCCTACTAACTCGCCCTCCCTCTCCACCTTCTTGCCCCTCTCAGACTCTGACCTCTCCTCCCTGCTCCAGGGTCACAAACCCACCACGTGTGCCTTGGACCCCCTCCCCACTCACCTCTTTCAAGCTGCTGCTCCTGCTCTACTCCCCTTCATCTCCTCCCTCCTCAACACCTCTCTACTTTCTGGCATCTTCCCCTCTGCCTTCAAAAAAGCCTCTATCACTCCCCTCCTCAAAAAACCTACCCTCGACCCCACCTCCCTCCAGAGCTACCGTCCTGTCTCCCTCCTACCCTTCCTCTCCAAAACCCTCGAGCGGACTGTACACCGCCAGCTCCCTGCTTTCCTGTCCAACCACTCTCTGCTTGACCCTCTCCAATCTGGCTTCCGCTCTGCTCACTCCACTGAAACCGCCCTTCTGTCTGTCACCAACTCACTTAAGTGTGCCCGAGCTGCCTCTCTCTCCTCTGTCCTAATTCTCCTCGACCTCTCTGCTGCCTTTGACACTGTTGATCACTCTATTCTACTATCATCTCTTGCTGACCTGGGGATCTCTGGCACTGCTCTAGCCTGGTTCTCCTCCTACCTCTCCAACCGCACTTACCAGGTAACCTGGCGTGGAGCAACCTCCACACCTCACCCTCTCTTAACTGGAGTCCCCCAAGGGTCAGTCTTGGGTCCTCTCCTGTTCTCTCTCTACACCCGCTCCCTGGGCCCCCTCATCGCATCCTATGGTTTCTCATACCATTTCTATGCTGATGATGCTCAGATTTTCCTCTCCTTCCCCACCTCTGACTCCACCATCTCCTCCCGTATCTCTACCTGTCTGTCTGCTATTTCCTCCTGGATGCACTCGCATCACCTCAAACTCAACCTCTCTAAATCTGACCTCCTTTTCTTTCCCTCCTCCTCCCCCTCCTCTGATCTCTCTATCTCTGTTCCTCTGGAATCTACCACACTCTCTCCCTCTTCCTCAGCTAAGAACCTTGGAGTCACCCTGGACCCCTGCCTCTCTTATTCCCAGCACATCTCCACTCTGGCACGCACTTGCAGATTCTTCCTGAGCAACATCCAAAGAATCCGACCCTTCCTCACCAACTATGCTACCCAGCTCCTGGTCCAGGCCCTGGTACTCTCCCGCCTAGACTACTGCAACTCCCTCCTGGCTGGCCTCCCTGCGTCCGCCACCCGTCCGCTCCAGCTCATCCAGAACTCTGCTGCTCGCCTGGTGTTCTCTCTATCTCGCTTCGCCCACGCTACTCCACTACTCCGCTCGCTCCACTGGCTCCCGATCACCGCTCGCATCCAGTTCAAGACTCTTGTACTAGCCTACAGATGCCTTGATCAGACTGCACCCAGCTACCTCCAGACCCTCATCTCTCCCTACACCCCCACTCGACCTCTCCGCTCCGCCTGCACTAGAAGACTGGCTCTACCTCCGCTACGCTCCCCTGCCTCCCGAGCCCGCTCCTTCTCCACCCTTGCTCCGCAGTGGTGGAACGACCACATTCCGGCGCCTCCTTAAGACTCACCTCTTCAAAGAGCACCTGTAGAACTCCTCTGTTTGTATCCTGGGACACTATCACCCTTCATGTAAATGTGCTTTATTTTGCTCTTATCCGCCCCCTATTTTACTGCATTTAATCCTGTACCTCAGAATATTGTAATCTGCCAAGTGTTTAATCTGTAGTATTTTGTACTTAATCATATCCTGATGTAACTATCACTATTTAATCATATCCTGATGTAACTTTCACTATTATCTGCTGTATTATTGAATTGTGGTTTGTCACACTTGAGAATTATTGTATTTCTTGTTCTTATTGTATGACTTATATTGTAACACTTGAATGTATTTGTATTTGCTTGCGATTGTAAGTCGCCCTGGATAAGGGCGTCTGCTAAGAAATAAATAATAATAATCTACAAATAAAGGAGCCATCCCACTGCACTGGAAATTGGCAATGTGTTTCTATATTTAGAAAAGGAGATATCATTTGACCCTGGGAACTACAGACCAATAAGTTTAACATGGAAACTACAATAAGAGCAAAATGGAGGAATATTTATATAGTAACAACATTGGATTTAGAAAGGGTATATCTTGTTTAACTAATTTACTACATTTGTTTCAGTACGTGACTATTAGCGTCAACAATGATAGTGCATACATAATCTGCATTTGACAAAGTACCACACAAAAGACTATACCTAAAGATTAAGTAAGTAGAAATAAATGGTAAAGTAGCAGCAAAGATTGATAACTGGTTACAAGATAGAAAGCAGAGAGTTATAATTAGAGGCCAGGCATCAAACTGGAGTAACATAACAAGGGGTTACCACAGGGATCAGCACTGGTACCATTGCTATTCTTAATTTATATAAATGACCTGGACCAAGATATAATCAGTAAGATGTGCAAATTTGCAGACAACACAAAACTGGCAGGGGTAGCCAACTCCCAATCAGCAACTTTAATAATACAAAGAGATTTAGACAGGATTCAAGCTTGGGCTGACACATGGCAGGTGACATTTTAGTGAATAAATGCAAAGTCTTGCACATAGGGTGCAAAAACATTAGAGGCAAGTACAGCATGAATAGTAACGAAATAGAAAAGGTCTTGGTGGTAGTAGTTGTTGAAAAAGGCAAATATAATGTTAGGTTCCCTTTCAATTCAAGGACGACCAACAACATACTTAGGGGATATGCCTGCTTTTTGGTAGGTTTTTACTGAGCTCTTTATATCAGAGCTGCCGATAGACGCCTCCCTGGGGTGACGTCCTCGGTCCCGCCTACCGAGGAATCAAAATAGTCAGCCCATGGAAGCCATTTCTCGTTTTGCCTCTCAAGATGGTAAGGTAAGACATCTGTGTTTACAACTGAGCATTATGAAAGAGCTTTTCCGAGTTGACTGCATTCATGCTAAAAGCTGGCTTGCCACCTTCCTGGAATCATTGGCTCCATTCTAGCTCTTCTTGTGCTTTCTGTGCATATTTTCACAGCATGTCTCGCTTGCTGTCTTTACTGTTTACTGTCTGTTGTATGTGAGCGACTGCCTTTGCAGTATTATTTAAAAGTGTGTGTGTGTTGTCTTTCCAGCCTACACTCTTGGAGAGAACGCAGTTCTTCTGCTGGGGCTAGGCTCTGCTCTATCCCTGCCATTGAGTGATTCGCTGACTGCTGTGTGTGCAGTTGGGCGAAATATATATTAAATTATTATACTGTTGTTGTTGCATGTCTAGTCGACCCTGTCACACAACCCCGAACGTGGTAAAGTGTGTGTCAGTGTTTATACAGCATGTCTGTGTATTTGTGATCACTGCTGGGTAGAGTAAACACAGTGAACATGGTAAAGTGTGGGTCACTGTTTATACAGCATGTCTGTGTATTTGTGATCACTGCTGGGTAGAGTAAACACAGTGAACATGGTAAAGTGTGGGTCACTGTTTATACAGCATGTCTGTGTATTTGTGATCACTGCTGGGTAAACACAGTGAACATGTTCATGTGTGTGGGTAGCTCTTTATGTGACTTTCTAGTGTAATTCTATCTGCAATTACTGCAGCATCATTGTAACTGTAATTGTAATTGAACACAGTAGCATTGCAATTGTAATTGTAATTTGAGCAAACAATGGTGCTGTAATTGTAGTTGTAAGTAGAACTGTAATTGACCGGAGGTCTGCTGCTGATAGAATGAGGTACATGGAGCTCTGGGTAGGGTGTATCAATTCATCACGTGTCGATGAATCACGATGCTTTCTTTACACAAGTCATCGTATTGTAATAGGTCTGTATCGTTTGTATCATGATACAAGACCAGAAAGCAGCACAGCTCATTGCAGATCACCAGATGGTTCATGAATGAAGAATAAGTGAGTCTATTGGCCCATCTGCATGTAAACACTTTGACTTTCACAGAAATCAAGAGAAACGCTTATCTGATTGGTACAGAACTCGAAATCAATGTTATTGAGCAGAAGACATTGATAATATCAGATTTTGGGGATATTAGGGGGTGTCTGTCATGAAACTCGGAATCAACATTATTGAGCAGAAGATATTGATAATATCATATTCTGGGGATACGGCTGTGTCTGTCTCTCTCGTTTGTTTTCACATATTTGGAGAACTGCTTGTCCGATTGTCATGAAACTCGGTATAACATTATTGAGCAGAAGATATGGAGAGGATCAGATTCTAGGGGTGTATAATCCCTATATATATATATATATATATATATATATATATATATATATATATATATATATATATATATATATATACAGTACTGTGCAAAAGTTTTAGGCAGATGTGAATAAATGCTGTAAAGTAAGAATGCTTTCAAAAATAGTCCCTGTGTATTTACGTAATCGCCGTACAACACGCACACTGAAAAAGTAGAGCAGGGGGCGGGTCTTACGTGGCGCGAAGTGAACGTTTCACAGAAAACGAAGTAAATATTTTGTGAGTGTAAATTTAACCTCTACCATCTAGAGTTATATTAGAAAGTGGATAAATGAAAACAAGTCTGCTAAATCTGATAACTGAATCATCTGATAAATGAAAACAGGTCATAAATCTGTATCGGAGACAAGCAGTGAGGAAGTTAACAGCCCTGATGAAAATCCTTCAGCCAGGTCAAACAACTTCCCCTCCCCATTTCCATTTAAATTTAACTTCCTAAAATGTGAATTTAGATAGTATTCTAAAAATAATGAACTTTAGTACCATGCCTATTTAAACATAGATAATGACAGTATGTGTTTATGCATATTTGTGTGTGTGTACTTTCTATCTGCATTTTGTGTGTAAATGTCAATAATATTGCTTGACCACAGTTTTATAGCTACTGATTATGCAGCAAAAGATTTGACCGATACATCTTGTAGCTCATAGAGTGATATGTTTTTTGTTTAATAAAGACTGAAGCAATACAACAAAGCACATAAAAATAAAATAATCAGCCTGTGGCAAAGTGGCTGCTGAGTAGAACAGGTGCAGAGGGGATGCAGTGCAGGAATAAACACAAATGGAAACTGTAATCTGATTTGGAAAAGGGATCTTTTATTTTTATAAAAATCCTCGTCTGGCGACCAAGCAATAATCCTCCGGCAATACACCCCTGGTGTAAAGCTCGGAAGGAAAATGATGATAATGATTTTCAAAACAAATAATAACACGTTATCCGCTCCCACAATAATACTAACATATTTTTGTATTAACTTAGCTCAACATAGCGACCCTCTCATTAAGCATGGCATCGTATGCTGATTAGACAGTGGAGACAGCGCCGCGACGCAACCAAAAGAAGCGCTTAGCCTATTAATTAATTGACCATTTACACCATGCAAATGTTTCAGGCAGTGTTTGACTTTTTGTATAGTTTGTCTTCTACACGTTAGCCTGTGGTAAATAAAATCCAACCTGTTGATTTTTACTTGACTTTGGCGTTTTTTCTCAGCGTGTAGATCTAGGGGCTTATGATTTGTGACCTATTGGAGATCGACGCACCGGTTACTTCTGTTTTAGCGCATTAAGAAAATATAAACGGATAATAAAAAGGTAAATTGATAATTTACCTTTGATTAGTAAACATCTAAAAAAAAACAATTCAAATGTGCACATATGTCGTATTTTTGAATTCGGGACACTCACTTGAAGACTAATGTATTTTTACCTGTGGAACTAAAGCTGTCAATATTCCGCCATCTTGTATGACAAGTTACATGACAAGCAAGTGAATTCACAAAACAAAAGACAATTACTAGCAGTGCTACAAACAAACAAAACACTCACAAATACTTTATCACAGTTCAAATGGGGATTCTCTCCCAGTCCTTCCAGTTCCGTATGTGCTCTGAAACCAAGCGAAGGAAAAGATTTACAATTCTACTGCCCCTTTATGCCGTTATGCATGACTCCTAGGTAAATGATTGCAGCTGCCTTTACTGTCTGCAGCTGCTACATAGTTTACCTTCCGGGTCAATACATTCCTGCAACAGTCTCTTGCCTTCTTCCAGACTGACCGAGTTCCCGTCCCAGGAAAATAACTGTCAAGCCAGTCTGTCCAAAGACTTCCCCTTTCGCTGCTTAGCGCCGGGAGGGAGATTTACAACCAAAACGCATATTTCTGTCACACAATCATATTAATTAATTGCGCAATGTGAATATAATTTCCTGAATTAATTGTATATGCTAGGTTTCAGATCGATCAATGCATAAGACATACATGTCAACAGTCCCTATGTGGTCTGGGCAGTCCCGATTTCCTAGCAAATGTCCCGCGTCCCGATGCATAGGAAGAAAATCCCGATATTCACTAACTTATACAAAGGTAAGAACGCTTCATTATGTCTATTTTTACTGTCATGATGATCATGACAGTAAAAATAGACATGACCAGATTCAAATAACCACTCCCATTGTTTTACTGTAAATACCAAACGTGCAATACATTCATGAAACAATTAGCTATAAAGACTTGGCATTACACAGCGCCATCTAGAGTGACTTAAATACACAACTTTTAATAACTGGATTAATATGAAAACAACCTTTAAAAGACAATGTTAGGAATATTAAAATGTTAGTAAGTGCTCAACACCACAATCTATCTGAAAACTAAACAGCATGTTACTTAAATTTTCGGAATCACCTCTGTTCTAAGTAAACCAATTAATCTTTTCGATTTCATCTGTGCAAAGTCTCTAATAATGTCAGTAAAATCCAGTTTTGGGAATATATCACATTCCGAGGACGTGATGGCAAGGCTGTTTAGGCGATCCTGGTTCATGGTGGCTCTCAGTTCATTAATGAGTCCCATGCACAAGAATGATCGCACATTAAGGATAGGTAAATGCGCAGAGCAGGGGTGATATTCAGAAACGTGGAAATCACTTGAGAATTCAGGATAAGTTGAAGGTGGTCAAACGCTGTTCTCTTGTACTTGCCAGAAACAAATTTTAGTAAACTGGAGCATTTAAAACCGCTGGTGATTGTTAAATATACCTGTTTATATATACAGTACTGTGCAAAAGTTTTAGGCAGGTGTGAAAAAATGCTGTAAAGTAAGAATGCTTTCAAAAATAGACATGTTAATAGATTATATTTATCAATTAACTAAATGCAAAGTGAGTGAACAGAAGAAAAATCTAAATCAAATCCATATTTGGTGTGACCACCCTTTGCCTTCAAAACAGTTATCAGATTTAGCAGACTTGTTTTCATTTATCCACTTTCTAATATAACTCTAGATGGTAGAGGTTAAATTTACACTCACAAAATATTTACTTCGTTTTCTGTGAAACGTTCACTTCGCGCCACGTAAGACCCGCCCCCTGCTCTACTTTTTCAGTGTGCGTGTTGTACGGCGATTACGTAAATACACAGGGATCACTTACAATAAATACAAACTTGACTAAAAAACACTAAATGTTCTACAAATGAAACCCTAAAATTTGTTTTCGGTGGGGGGCGTTGCCACTTGCACCCGCGTGGGGGGAGGACTCCCATTCTCCCCTTGCCTTCTACTTTAAAATGAAAAGACTGACAGTTTTGGTTCCCATATCATAAGAAATACATTGAGACATTTGAACAGAGTACAGAGGAGAGCAACATGATTGATTCCAGGACTGAAGGGCATGTCATATGAAAATAGACTGAAAGAGATGAATCGGTATAGCCTAGAAAAACGGAGAGTCAGAAGCAAGATATTTAAAATTGTCAAGGGGGTTTAAGAAAGTAACTGCTGAGAATTATTTTTCACAGGTCACAGAGAACAGAACCAGGGGCCACAGGTGGAAAATGAAGAAGGGCATATTGAGAACAAAGGGGAAAGGGTGGTGAACCATTCAACCATTGGCTGCCAGACAGAGCTGTTAAAGCAGAGACTCTCGTGTCCTTCAAGAATAGACTGGATGTCTAGACTGGAAGACTGGAATAGTCATGAAAAATATTGTATACCCCTCTCTGTGACAACAATAAGACTTTTAGCTGGCCGCCTGGAGGAAGGGCAGTCCGTTTAGCCACGGATTCCCAGAGGTTTCATTTCCCCTACTAACCTGGTTAGAGTTTTTTTGTTTTTCCTAACCTAAGTGCAAACGGACCACGCTGGCACCAAAGCAAGCATAGGTGGGACAAATGGCCTTTTCTCATCCTGTACTAATCCCTACTTGACATTTTGAACTTTTTTGGTTTTTAAACTTCAATTGTATGCCTTTATTCTAGACGGATCTATTCTGGCCTCAGAGCTTATACTATCAGGTCCTATGATTGGCCTAGCTCCTCTGTACCTTATTTCTGTAATGATGTGGCCATAATTGATGTATATTATTCTATGTTGGGTCTAACTGGAGAATGATATAAACTTGGACAAAGTTCCTTCAATTTGTATTCCACACTTCTGTAGCAAACACTACCTGTAACTATCATTCAGTCTGTCCTTCTTCATTCCATCTTCCATCATCAGTTAAGCAAGTATAGACGCCTCTATCCAAGGGCTGGATGTTTCTCAGATGCAGAGAGATATCACCCGTCTGCAGTGCAGAGGGAGAGAGAGCAGTGCGGTGCCAATAAAGTCTGTCCTGTTTGCTGACCTGATACTTTTGGTTCTGATATAAATGAACAGGCATGTCGACTCTCTCCTTGAACCACCTCACTTCCATGTCCACAGCACTGACTCTGGGTGAAATGTGACAGGGCAGGATGACATCATGACCAGGCTCAGCAATGACAGGCTGATCAGAGCCAACGACACGCCATCCACCTGAGAAAGAAAAGACAAGGTCAGGCAATAAAAAGTTTCTTAAAAACAGCATCTTAATAGATTAAATATTTGAAAGCTATTATAAGTAGGGTTGGTGCTCATCTTGTAAGTTATTTGAACTCAATGCTATACATCTATACAGAGACACTAAACACACTGAAAATGAAATATTGCATCTCAGTGGATCTGTCCTGTTGAATTATTGTCATGTTACAAATAGGAGGTTGTCTCTTCATCAGTTTCATTTCTACAGTCCCTCTCTAGACTCATCTATTCTGTCCTCAGAGCTTATACTATCAGGTCTTATGGTTGGTTTAACTCCTCTGTACCTTATTAGGTATTCATTTCTGTAATAAAGTAACTAGAATTGATGATATTATTATATGTGGGGTCTAACTAGAGAATTAGCTAATCTTAGATTAAAGTTCCTTCAATTTGTATCCCACACTTCTGTTTAAAACACTACCTGTAACTATCAGTTCAGTCTGTCCGTCTTCAGCCCATCTTCCATCATCAGCTGAGCAGGTATAGACGCCCCGGTCAGAGAGTCGTAGGTTTCTCAGATTTAGAGAGATATCACCTCTCTGCAGTGCAGAGGGAGAGAGAGCAGTGCGGCCCTGGTAGTCACTGTCCTGTCTGCTGAGCCGATCATTTTGGTTCTGATATAAATGAACAGGTCTATCGAATCTCTCCCTGAACCACCTCACTTCCATGTCCACAGCACTGACTCTGGGTGAAATGTGACAGGGCAGGATGACATCATCACCAGCCTCAGCAATGACAGGCTGATCAGAGCCAATGACAGCCCTTCCACCTGAGAAAAAAAAAAAAAAAACTGTTAGGCAATATGATGGTGAAAGTCCCATGCCATGTAAACAAAATAAAAGCTATAGCCTGGCTTAAGCCAATGTGGACACTTTTGTTTTTAAACAATGATTGTATACTGTGAACAGGCTGGCTGTAGGGGTGACGTCAGGCCAGAAAGAAACACACAGACAGGCAGTACTGGTGAGTGAAACTGAGATGCTGTGGCGCTCAGTGCATTTAATTACACACCCACACTATTTTCTTTTACGGTTTCTCCTTCTCTCTCCCCCGTTCTCCACTCTCGAACACACAACCCCGAGTGAGTGCTTCGTGCATCTATATATATAATTGTGCTGGGATTCAATTACCAATTAATTATTATCATGCTCACATATCAATACACTTAATTTGTGAAGTGATTTGTGCCACCCTCGTGTCTAAATACAATTATACATTTTAAACACTTGTGCTCATTACCCACATTATATCCTGTGTATCAACTACAATACACCAATATTAACACAACACACACAACACACAAATGCACACAGGGGCGGGGCACATTGCCATATATCCCCCCCTTGTGCGCAGCACACATGGCCTCAATGGCCTTCTCTCCCTTAGTCTCAAAGTTCCAGTCGTATGTCCGGCCCAGAAACAGGGGCAGCAATGGTCCACGGGGGCGGCCATGGTGGGACGTCCTCTTCGCAATCCAACACCCCTGGCTGGAGGAGCCAGTCCTGGCAGTGGAAATGCTGCTTTATCCCGTTGTACCCATGGCAGCGGAAAAACTGCCAGAGGCAATGCTGTCCGCAGACTTGCGGACAGCTCCCAGGCTGACTCATTCAGTCGAGGCAGTCCTGGCAGCGGAAAGGCTGTGGGGGCAGGTGGTCCCCCGACCTCCTCCTTCTTTGTAGCCGGCAGCTCCCCCCCCCCATGGGGCTCTGGCCACAGCACTTCCTGCAGCGACCCCAGGCAAGTTAGAGCTGGCGGCGACCCCCAGCAAAGCAGAGCCAGCGGCGACCCCCGGCGAAGGCAGCAGCGGACCCGAGAGGCGAACTCGGGAGGGGAGTCCCTGGCCACAGAGGCAGCAGCGGGAGAACCACTTCTCCTTCGTACCCTGTAACTGGTCGCTCCACGCGCAATGCGGAGCATCAGTCAACCTCAGGTGATGCGGAGCAGCAGGCAACCTTGGGCAAAGCGAGGCAGGCATCTTTGGGCGGTGCTGGATTCAGGACCAGTCGTAGTGCTGTGGTTGGCCACTGTGGCCCTCTTCTTGGTCGCTACGGCCGGGCTATTTTCTGCTGTGCTCCTCTCAGCAGACTATGAAATGGCTGCTGAGGAATGCCAGCATCACGTCCTGGTGAAGGGAGAGGCAGCTCCTGATCCTCTCCCCCTGGTGATGGTGGATGCAGAGGCAGCTCCGGCACCTCTCCTCGTGATGGTGACGGTGGGAAGTGATACCAGCAGGAATTCACCCTCTGCTGGTGGAAGTGGACCCAGCAAGCATTTACCCTCTGCTGTTGGAAGTGGACCCAGCAGGCATTAGGAGGCTGTGTGGTCCAGTGGTTAAAGAAAAAAAGGGCTTGTAACCAGGAGGTCCCCGGTTCAAATCCCACCTCAGCCACTGACTCATTGTGTGACCCTGAGCAAGTCACTTAACCTCCTTGTGCTCCGTCTTTCGGGTGAGAAGTAATTGTAAGTGACTCTGCAGCTGATGCATAGTTCACACACCCTAGTCTGTGTAAGTCGCCTTGGATAAAGGCGTCTGCTAAATAAACAAATAATAATAATAATAATAATTCACCCTCTGCTGGTGGTGGGAGAGGCAGCTCCTGCTGCTCTCCCTCTGGTGGTGGAGGTGGGAGCAGCAAGCAGTCCTCCCATGGCGGTGGAGGCGGAACCAGTAGGTATTCACCATCTGCTGGTGGAGGTGGGAGCAGCAAGCCAAGAAAAGAAAATGACCCACCTTTTGTTTGTAAAAGTTTTTTATTGGTGATTACACCAGCACTGAATGGGGGGTGACAGTGCTGCTGCTGCTGCTGTAGAGAGATGCCATTTTGGCAGAGGGGCATAATATGATCTCTGGGTTACCGCAAGTCCTGTATAGAGGGTGCAGGTAAAATTAGTTTACTGTATGTCTTCTTATAGAAGGCAGACAGGGCTACCTAATTAAGGTAGGGGTTTTATGGGTTTTTGAAAGACCAAGTTTTAGATTTTGGATTTATTTTTGCTTTGCATTATAATTTTGAATTGTTTATTTGTTTACTATTATTTATTTGTATTTAAATTGAGAAGTTTAGTAGATATTAAAAAAAAACACCCAACTCTTGGTTGGTTCCAAGGGGAAGAGTTACCCAAGTTCAGGTAAAAAGGGGGAGGTTGGAGAGAAGAGGAGCTCATTTATTAATTATTTTATTATTTGCTTATTTAGCAGACGCCTTTATCCAAGGCGACTTACAGAGACTAGGTTGTGTGAACTATGCATCAGCTGCAGAGTCACTTACAATTACGTCTCACCCGAAAGACGGAGCACAAGGAGGTTAAGTGACTAAGCTAAGGAAGAGAGAGGCTAGGGAAGTGTGTTCTTGCCCTGACTAAGTCTACATGCTGGTTTTGTTTAAAGAAGACATCATTCATCCTGCACTCAGAAGTTTTTTTTGGAGCTGTACATAGTTATATTTATTTACTTTAAAAGTTTTGATTTTGAGTTTTGTTTTATTCTATTTGCTTAAACAATAATAACAGATTTTAGGGTTGCAAACCTAACTTGTGTTCACATCCTGCTTTCCTGTATTGAACATCTACAAGACCACTTGGCTAACCTTACATGCCATTAAAAAAGAACTGTTTCTTAAAACAGCATCTTTAATACAATAAATGTTTGAAAGCTGGTTGGTGCTCTTCCTGTAAGTTATTTGAGCTCAATGCTATACATCCATACAGAGACACTAAACACACTGACAATTAAATATTGCATCTCAGTGGATCTGTCCTGTTGAATTATGTTCATGTTAAAGAACACTCTGAGATCACAGGATTTGGGGCTGTTGGTTATTGCTAGGGTCAACAAAATCACCACAGGAGGAAGGGCTTTTTCATGCAGAGCCCCTGAATTATCAAATGCCCTTCTTTTTTCTCAGGGAAGTTGGGACTGCTACAGTTTATACTTTTTTTTTAATTTAGTCTTTGCCAAATATTTTATTATTTTCTCCCAATTTGGCATATCCAATTATTTTTAAGCTCAGCTCCCCGCTGACTCGAGAGGGGCGAAGACGAGCACACGCTGTCCTCCAAAGCGTGTGCCGTAAGCCGACTGCTTATTTACACACTGCAGACTCACCGTGCAGCCACCTCAGAGCTACAGCGTTAGAGGACAACGGAGCTCTGGGCTGCTTACAGGCAAAGCTGCAGGTGCTCAGCCAGTCTACAGGGCGACGCTCGGCCTGTTGTGTGCTGCCCCTTGGGAGCTCCCATCTATGGTTGGCAATAGAATAGCCTGGATTCGAACCTGCAACCTCCAGGCTATAAGGCGCATACTGCACTCCACGCGGAGAACCTTTACTGGAAAATTTCTGCTTTTTAACATTATTATTTTTTATATACTGTGTGGAAGGGTGGGGGTATTCACTGACACGGGAGACAGAAGATGTTATTTGCCAACACCGCACAGGTGCCCAGATTTATTTATTTTACTTATTTATTTTTTATTTAGTTTAGCCCGCAGAGGGCGCTGTTGTCCATGGTCTGGATACTGCCGACAGTAAACCAGGACCACAGGATTTCCAACACAGGTATCCCAATCCGTGCACCTTCAAGTGTTCAAAAATAATAATGAAAACAGAAGGCGAAAGAAAAAGGGAAAACACAGTAATAAAACTACAAACAAAAGTGCTGCTTATGCAGTGCCCCCACTGCCGCTAAGCCGGTCAGCACAGGTCTCCGTCCTACACTCAGTTGTGCCTATAGATTGGGGTTGGCCAGGGTTCCCTGTACTTCTACACACGTCCTCTTGGGTACGTATTTATTTATATTTCTCTGTAAAAATTAGTTGTTTTTTTATTAAAGGCTGCCCCCTCAGCCGGGCTCGCCTGCTCCTTGTTTCACGCTGGCCTCTTCTGCCAGCGACACTGTATTTCCCCCAACACGGCCACCCAAGTGCCCAACCAAGCCCAGTTCTTATGGGGCGAGCAGTTTCCCAAGGCCCGCCACTCAGCAACTCAAAGAGAGGGAAAGCACACACACACACACACTCTTCCCCACCTCTCTGTGTCATCGCCATGGCCGACAGGCGGATCACACGAGACTGCTGCCCTCTACCTGAAGTAATACGAATGTGCCAGACAGTCAGTCCAGATCTCCCCTGTTACATACGGTTTTTAAAATTTACTATTTAATATGTAGCAGTTGTGTGTGTGACATGCCTGGGGATCTTTAAACAAAGGTATTGTGTTGTATAAATGTAAATGCTTTTTATGTACTGTACAGTGCTTTGTGATACTTTGTATGAAAAACGCTATATAAATGTAATAAAAAAACAAATAGCAGGTTGTCTCTTCATCAATTTCATTTCTACAGTCCCTCTCTAGATGGATCTATTATGTCCTCAGAGCTTATACTAGCTAATACTACTCCAAGGGCCTCACATTGATCAGTGTTTCTTACGAAGTCAGTCAAGTCAGTCGAAGAAATCCAGCGACAGGAAGCAAACCACAGTTTGCAGGATATCAGCACCCCTGTCATAGACATGAGGAGGACTTGCATGGACACAGTTAGTGATGAACCTAATGATCCTTGTGAACCCGGTCAGACGAACCAGCATAAGAGAGAAAAGAACCTCAACGGGCACAAGCCTGGAGTTAAATGGCCAAGAGCTTGTGAGAAAACTGCATGGGATACAGTAAACACAGATCTCTGCTTTGCATGGAAAGGTTAAGTGGAACAGTTGAAAAGAAACTGGATAAATTTGGGGACATCATCTACACATATGGAAGTGAGAGGTATGGAATTGAAAAAAGGAAGGAAAAAGTAAAATATTCCTGGAAAGTATAGACGGTAGCAGGAGACTGAACGCTTAGTTAGAGAAAGGAGACAGCTGAGGAAGCAATGGAGAAGAGCAGAACAAAGTCAGAAGGAGGGACTCAATCTCTTACAAAGGGTCATAAAAGATAAGCTTGCAACATTGCGCAGAGCTGAGCGCCTACGGAAACACTACAAAAAGAAGGAGGGTGTACACTACACTCTACAGTAATAGAGCAGTATTGAGACACAGGGTGTGCACTACACTCTACAGTAATAGAGCAGTATTGAGACACAGGGTGTGCGCTACACTCTACAGTAGTAGAGCAGTATTGAAACACAGGGTGTGCGCTACACTCTACAGTAATAGAGCAGTATTGAGACACAGGGTGTGCGCTACACTCTACAGTAATAGAGCAGTATTGAGACACAGGGTGCGCACTACACTCTACAGTAATAGAGCAGTATTGAGACACAGGGTGTGCAGGTATGGCCAAAAGTTTTGCATCACCTAGGATTGAGACAATTTGAACACTTTATGGAACAAAATGTGTTAATTCTATAGGGTGATGCACAACTTTTGGTCATAGTTGTAGAAACGGAATGTTTCTATCACATACAAAAGTGAACACCTGGCAAATATACCTGAATGCTTTTACTTCCTCTTTCAGGAGCCTTATCTGTCTGTCTCTTTGGGGCTTGGTGGCTCAGACAGACAGATATTCACAAGCTTCTCATTCCTTTTACCAATGATATACCTGAATCCCTCTCTTATTACAGTATAGACCAGGGAGAGACCCTCAGATTAGCAAAGCCATCATTTATAATCATATATAAAACATATACAATAGTAAAAGTCAAGAGTTTAAGAGATGTCTGTTCAAAACCACAATCGTAACAATTAACCACATGTGACATACCTCTAATTGCAACAAATATCTACCCACATGTAGAACCATGAACACATTTGTAACAACTTTTTAACCACAGGCCCAAATATTACTCCGACAGTTAGTTTCCTTCAATGTTAATCTCCACAGTGTGCAACTGACGTGGCTTTTTACTGCGGAGATATCTGCTGATTCCTGTCCACTGTGATTCATACTGTTGAGAAAATAAGGTAATAACACACAACACTACCTCACTGTATTTCTCAACACAAAACCCTTCCTGTGTGGCTGAAACACTCAGCATCACTGTGGCAGGATGACAGAGGTTTGAGGCTCAGAGACAGTGGAAGGGGCAAAATAATGATCTTTATTAAACAAAAAATAATCAAATAAATAGGCACAAAGGTCCAAACAAAAGGTTTAAACAAAATACAGAAATGTAGGCTGGGCATTAGCCTTCACTACAGTTTCTTTCTCCAAAACTGCACTGCACTGCACTGCACTGCACAGCACAGCACAGCACAGCACAGCACAGCACAGCACAGCACAGCACAGCACAGCACAGCACAGCACAGCACAGCACAGCACAGCACAGCAACAAACAAAACTCACCCAAAAACTCCTCTCCCACAAAGGGTTTCACCTGCCCTTTTATAGTCTGTGGCTGGAGCCCAATTAACTAATAATTAACAATTAAACACTTAAGGCTCCAGCCACATTCTCACATGTATTTTATAGGGAGGAATTTAACCCCCTCCCTGCCAATCTAAAACAAAACAAGAATCACAAAAACATAATGAAAACAGTAAAAATAACAACAATAACAAAACACAAATTATTAGAGCGAGCTGGCACTCCATCACAGTCACTTACACTTATAAAACATCCAAACTGTATACAAGCATTGACCAGACCAGAATGTAGGCTTGTACTGAAATATTTACACATGCATGTGCTGCTAGCCAATCAAGGGACAGATGCCTTCATATACTGACACAGTGTGATACTCTTGAATCACCACACCCTTATCCACTGTGTGCACAAGCAAACAGAGGGACAGATGCCTTCATATACTGACACAGTCTGATACTCTTGAATCACCACACCCTTATCCAATGTGTGCACAAGCAAACAGAGGGACAGATGGCTTCATATACTGACACAGTCTGATACTCTTGAATCACCACACCCTTATCCACTGTGTGCACAAGCAAACAGAGGGACAGATGCCTTCATATACTAACACAGTGTGATACTCTTGAATCACCAGACCCTTATCCACTGTGTGCACAAGCAAACAGAGGGACAGATGCCTTCATATACTAACACAGTGTGATACTCTTGAATCACCACACCCTTATCCACTGTGTGCACAAGCAAACAGAGGGACAGATGGCTTCATATACTGACACAGTCTGATACTCTTGAATCACCACACCCTTATTCACTGTGTGCACAAGCAAACAGAGGGACAGATGCCTTCATATACTAACACAGTGTGATACTCTTGAATCACCAGACCCTTATCCACTGTGTGCACAAGCAAACAGAGGGACAGATGGCTTCATATACTGACACAGTCTGATACTCTTGAATCACCAGACCCTTATCCACTGTGTGCACAAGCAAACAGAGGGACAGATGCCTTCATATACTGACACAGTGTGATAATCTTGAATCACCACACCCTTATCCACTGTGTGCACAAGCAAACAGAGGGACAGATGCCTTCATATACTGACACAGTCTGATACTCTTGAATCACCACACCCTTATCCAATGTGTGCACAAGCAAACAGAGGGACAGATGGCTTCATATACTGACACAGTCTGATACTCTTGAATCACCACACCCTTATCCACTGTGTGCACAAGCAAACAGAGGGACAGATGCCTTCATATACTAACACAGTGTGATACTCTTGAATCACCACACCCTTATCCACTGTGTGCACAAGCAAACAGAGGGACAGATGCCTTCATATACTGACACAGTCTGATACTCTTGAATCACCACACCCTTATCCAATGTGTGCACAAGCAAACAGAGGGACAGATGGCTTCATATACTGACACAGTCTGATACTCTTGAATCACCACACCCTTATCCACTGTGTGCACAAGCAAACAGAGGGACAGATGCCTTCATATACTAACACAGTGTGATACTCTTGAATCACCACACCCTTATCCACTGTGTGCACAAGCAAACAGAGGGACAGATGCCTTCATATACTGACACAGTCTGATACTCTTGAATCACCACACCCTTATCCAATGTGTGCACAAGCAAACAGAGGGACAGATGGCTTCATATACTGACACAGTCTGATACTCTTGAATCACCACACCCTTATCCACTGTGTGCACAAGCAAACAGAGGGACAGATGCCTTCATATACTGACACAGTCTGATACTCTTGAATCACCACACCCTTATCCAATGTGTGCACAAGCAAACAGAGGGACAGATGGCTTCATATACTGACACAGTCTGATACTCTTGAATCACCACACCCTTATCCACTGTGTGCACAAGCAAACAGAGGGACAGATGCCTTCATATACTAACACAGTGTGATACTCTTGAATCACCAGACCCTTATTATCCACTGTGTGCACAAGCAAACAGAGGGACAGATGGCTTCATATACTGACACAGTCTGATACTCTTGAATCACCAGACCCTTATCCACTGTGTGCACAAGCAAACAGAGGGACAGATGCCTTCATATACTGACACAGTGTGATACTCTTGAATCACCAGACCCTTATCCACTGTGTGCACAAGCAAACAGAGGGACAGATGCCTTCATATACATACACAGTGTGATACTCTTGAATCACCACACCCTTATCCACTGTGTGCACAAGCAAACAGAGGGACAGATGCCTTCATATACTGACACAGTGTGATACTATTGAATCACCACACCCTTATCCACTGTGTGCACAAGCAAACAGAGGGACAGATGCCTTCATATACTGACACAGTCTGATACTCTTGAATCACCACACCCTTATCCACTGTGTGCACAAGCAAACAGAGGGACAGATGGCTTCATATACTGACAGTGTGATACTCTTTAGCATGTGCTCCATCATGTCCAGTTTCATCACAGTGAATCAGTGCTCCTCAGAGACAGTGCATGTAAACACCTGGATGGAGACAGATAAAAAGGGAGCCTCCATAAGCCCCAGCTTCTGATCCTCTTGATTTGTGATAAAGAAGGACCTTTTTAGGGACCAGTGTGACAGACAGACAGACAAACAGAAAAACAGCCTCTATCTGCCGAGAGATTATGATATGATCAATAACTTGCTGTGCTAAAGAAGGTCTTCAGTGAGTTTCAACACAACAGGAAAGATGTTTTCTAGATATGCACAACTCTATAAATATTAGATTTCTCATATATTTAGGTAGAACTACATACACTTCCTAGTGTTTAATACACTGAAAGACAACATTCTAAATAAGTTTCTTTACTTTTACTGAGAACTCATTTTTTTTGTGTTGGGAATTTCTTTGGAAATGCAGTTGTATGTCTGAAAGGAGAAACCGCCCCCTCATCAAATATGTAATCATGGAACTATATAAATACCCTCTTTCATCTTCGCCCCCATCGTTCAGTGTTTGTTTGGTCCCCTCCTCCCTCATCGTTCAGTGTTTGTTTGGTGCCCTCCTCCCTCATCGTTCAGTGTTTGTTTGTTCCCCCCCACCCTCATCGTTCAGTGTTTGTTTGGTCCCCTCCTCCCTCATCGTTCAGTGTTTGTTTGGTCCCCTCCTCCCTCATCGTTCAGTGTTTGTTTGGTCCCCTCCTCCCTCATCATTCAGTGTTTGTTTGGTCCCCTCCTCCCTCATCGTTCAGTGTTTGTTTGGTCCCCTCCTCCCTCATCGTTCAGTGTTTGTTTGGTCCCCTCCTCCCTCATCGTTCAGTGTTTGTTTGGTCCCCTCCTCCCTCACCGTTCAGTGTTTGTTTGCTCCCCTCCTCCCTCATCGTTCAGTGTTTGTTTGGTCCCCTCCTCCCTCATCGTTCAGTGTTTGTTTGGTCCCCTCCTCCCTCATCGTTCAGTGTTTGTTTGGTCCCCTCCCCCCTCATCGTTCTTTGTTTGTTTGGTCCCCTCCTCCCTCATCGTTCAGTGTTTGTTTGGTCCTCTCCTCCCTCATTGTTCAGTGTTTGTTTGGTCCCCTCCTCCCTCATCGTTCAGTGTTTGTTTGGTCCCCTCCTCCCTCATCGTTCAGTGTTTGTTTGGTGCCCTCCTCCCTCATCGTTCAGTGTTTGTTTGGTCCCCTCCTCCCTCATCGTTCAGTGTTTGTTTGGTCCCCTCCCCCCTCATCGTTCTTTGTTTGTTTGGTCCCCTCCTCCCTCATCGTTCAGTGTTTGTTTGGTCCTCTCCTCCCTCATTGTTCAGTGTTTGTTTGGTCCCCTCCTCCCTCATCGTTCAGTGTTTGTTTGGTCCCCTCCTCCCTCATCGTTCAGTGTTTGTTTGGTCCCCTCCTCTCTCATCGTTCAGTGTTTGTTTGCTCCCCTCCTCCCTCATCGTTCAGTGTTTGTTTGGTCCCCTCCTCCCTCATCGTTCAGTGTTTGTTTGGTCCCCTCCTCCCTCATCGTTCAGTGTTTGTTTGGTCCCCTCCTCCCTCATCGTTCAGTGTTTGTTTGGTGCCCTCCTCCCTCATCGTTCAGTGTTTGTTTGGTCCCCTCCTCCCTCATCGTTCAGTGTTTGTTTGGTCCCCTCCTCCCTCATCGTTCAGTGTTTGTTTGGTCCCCTCCTCTCTCATCGTTCAGTGTTTGTTTGCTCCCCTCCTCCCTCATCGTTCAGTGTTTGTTTGGTCCCCTCCTCCCTCATCGTTCAGTGTTTGTTTGGTCCCCTCCTCCCTCATCGTTCAGTGTTTGTTTGGTCCCCTCCTCCCTCATCGTTCAGTGTTTGTTTGGTCCCCTCCTCCCTCATCGTTCAGTGTTTGTTTGGTCCCCTCCTCCCTCATCGTTCAGTGTTTGTTTGGTCCCCTCTTCCCTCATCGTTCAGTGTTTGTTTGGTCCCCTCCTCCCCTGCCTCCTCATTGCACCGTGTCTTGTCCAGGGGGAAGGTGGCTTCGGGTGCTGTTTGTCCTGCCCGCTGGCATTAGTTTAATCTAACACATATATTTAATGTATTATAGTTTTGCCAGCACAGGGGCGGCTAGCGAGATCCCAATGGGCAAGACCATGGACCAAATTCAAATAACAAAATAATCATTTACAGGCAGGTCTGTCTGTCAATTCAATAAATCATTCATTTCATTCCACTGGTGGCTGTCTCCTTTCTGAAATATATTACACATGAAACTGACTGACGTAAAGTAAATAACACCAAAAAATATGAATCCATATTTACCTGTCTGTTCAACGATTGAGCTGCTCTAAGAAGGGAATAATCCTGAACACTTTCAGCAATGCTGCACTTTGTACTGTACATTGAACCAGCACTGCTAAACATACCCCACTTTATAGTGTAATAGAGCTATAAAGACTGAAAGAAATATACAGGCAGTCCTAAAAGAGGCACTCTGATTGCTTAGTCACTTTCCATGTTAAACTGTGACAATATCAAGCACAAAGTGACACTTCTGAACTGCATCTTAAACACAGACTGCCTCATATGGGTTTATATAGAAATCATAGCAGCTTTGCAGGTGAAAAACAATAGAACTAGAATTAGTGATCTGATTATCAGCAGCCTGTCTGTGTATCACAGTTAGAACTAGTGATCTGATTATCAGCAGCCTGCCTGTGTATCACAGTTAGAACTAGTGATCTGATTATCAGCAGCCTGTCTGTGTATCACAGTTAGAAATAGTGATCTGATTATCAGCAGCCTGCCTGTGTATCACAGTTAGAACTAGTGATCGGATTATTATTTCTTCTTGTTATTTGTTTACCAGGTAGCTTTCCAGTACCTGCAGTATGAGTCACAATGATATAAATACAAGAATAAATCAATTCAGAGAGAGAGGCTGGTTGAAATGGCTCTCAGTGTGTGATGCAGTGTATGGACAATGGCAGGACACAGTATTGATTCATTGCAATTGTAAGCAGAGAGCCTGTGGAGGCTGGCCTAAGGCCTGTCAGATGTAAGTGAATCAGAGGCAAGTCCAGTCGACCCACTGCTGAATAATAATAATAATAATTCAGACATTATCAAGGTTATGAAGTTTGCTGTGTATCACTCCATTCCTCTGAAGAGTAGCCAGTGTGACTGACATACAGAGCAGCCAATAGAAATCAGGGGCGTGCCCAAAACAAATGCTGAAACCTGAAACATCACTGAAAATGGGGGTTCAGTATTTCCCAAACCAGAGCCAGAAAGTGTAACATTTTCTCATTTAGTTTTGGATTTACATGTTTACATTAACATCATTGTATTTAGGCTGCAAGCTCTATAGCTGCCCAGCCAATAGGAGTGGAGAGGAGGGGCGGAGACAGCAGTGATTCTGTCTTTGTTACATAGAGAGAGGCAAGCAGCTTGGCAGAGTGCTCAGAGTTATTCAGCTCTACTAGTTTAAAAGCGCTGATTGTAATTATTAAAAGATACTAGTTTGTCATAAATATTAGAACTGCACAGGATGTTCAGTGCTGGACCCGTGAACAGACTCGAGTCTTAACCTCAGAAACTCGAAAGCGTTCACAAACAGGCTCCTCTCCTCAATGATAATCTATGGGGTTTGACTCGATAGCATTCACAAACAGGCTCCTCTCCTCAATGATAATCTATGGGGTTTGACTCGATAGCGTTCACAAACAGACTCCTCTCCTCAATGATAATCTATGGGGTTTGACTCGATAGCGTTCACAAACAGACTCCTCTCCAGATCAATGATAATCTATGGGGTTTGACTCGATAGCGTTCACAAACAGGCTCCTCTCCTCAATGATAATCTATGGGGTTTGACTCGATAGCGTTCACAAACAGGCTCCTCTCCTCAATGATAATCTGTGGGGTTTGACTCGATAGCGTTCACAAACAAGCTCCTCTCCTCAATGATAATCTATGGGGTTTGACTCGATAGCGTTCACAAACAGGCTCCTCTCCTCAATGATAATCTATGGGGTTTGACTCGATAGCGTTCACAAACAGACTCCTCTCCTCAATGATAATCTATGGGGTTTGACTCGATAGCGTTCACAAACAGGCTCCTCTCCTCAATGATAATCTATGGGGTTTGACTCGATAGCGTTCACAAACAGGCTCCTCTCCTCAATGATAATCTATGGGGTTTGACTCGATAGCGTTCTCAAACAGGCTCCTCTCCTCAATGATAATCTATGGGGTTTGACTCGATAGCGTTCACAAACAGACTCCTCTCCAGATCAATGATAATCTATGGGGTTTGACTCGATAGCGTTCACAAACAAGCTCCTCTCCTCAATGATAATCTATGGGGTTTGACTCGATAGCGTTCACAAACAGACTCCTCTCCTCAATGATAATCTATGGGGTTTGACTCGATAGCGTTCACAAACAGGCTCCTCTCCTCAATGATAATCTATGGGGTTTGACTCGATAGCGTTCACAAACAGGCTCCTCTCCTCAATGATAATCTATGGGGTTTGACTCGATAGCGTTCTCAAACAGGCTCCTCTCCTCAATGATAATCTATGGGGTTTGACTCGATAGCGTTCACAAACAGGCTCCTCTCCTCAATGATAATCTATGGGGTTTGACTCGATAGCGTTCACAAACAGGCTCCTCTCCAGATCAATGATAATCTATGGGGTTTGACTCGATAGCGTTCACAAACAGGCTCCTCTCCTCAATGATAATCTATGGGGTTTGACTCGATAGCGTTCACAAACAGGCTCCTCTCCTCAATGATAATCTATGGGGTTTGACTCGATAGCGTTCACAAACAGGATCCTCTCCTCAATGATAATCTATGGGGTTTGACTCGATAGCGTTCTCAAACAGGCTCCTCTCCTCAATGATAATCTATGGGGTTTGACTCGATAGCGTTCACAAACAGGCTCCTCTCCTCAATGATAATCTATGGGGTTTGACTCGATAGCGTTCACAAACAGGCTCCTCTCCAGATCAATGATAATCTATGGGGTTTGACTCGATAGCGTTCACAAACAGGCCCCTCTCCTCAATGATAATCTATGGGGTTTGACTCGATAGCGTTCACAAACAGGCTCCTCTCCTCAATGATAATCTATGGGGTTTGACTCGATAGCGTTCACAAACAGGATCCTCTCCTCAATGATAATCTATGGGGTTTGACTCGATAGCGTTCACAAACAGGCTCCTCTCCTCAATGATAATCTATGGGGTTTGACTCGATAGCGTTCACAAACAGGCTCCTCAATCATCTCAATCACAGACAGTGTCTTCATTGCATTGCTCTTTCTCACTGTAAACCACATACCATTGACCAGTATCACTTCTCATCTCTATCACAGACTGTGTCTTCATTGCATTGCTCTTTCTCACTGTAAACCACATACCATTGACCAGTATCACTTCTCATCTCAATCACAGACTGTGTCTTCATTGCATTGCTCTTTCTCACTGTAAACCACATCCCATTGACCAGGATCACTTCTCATCTCAATCACAGACAGTGTCTTCATTGCATTGCTCTTTCTCACTGTAAACCACATAGCATTGACCAGTATCACTTCTCATCTCAATCACAGACTGTGTCTTCATTGCATTGCTCTTTCTCACTGTAAACCACATACCATTGACCAGTATCACTTCTCATCTCAATCACAGACTGTGTCTTCATTGCATTGCTCTTTCTCACTGTAAACCACATAGCATTGACCAGTATCACTTCTCATCTCAATCACAGACTGTGTCTTCATTGCATTGCGAAGGAGAGGTTAGGGTTAGAGGAGAGAATGAGAGGTTAGGGTTAGAGTTAGAAGAGAGAAGGAGAGGGAAAGGCAGATCTGGATTCCTAAACTCTTACAATGTTGTTCTAAAGAGTGTAACAGAGAGGTGCAGGAACATGAAGTGAAGATGTTAAAAGCTATCGGTTAATATTACTGCACATGTAGTCTCTGTTCTCAAAATAAGCTTGAGATAGCAATGCCTAGTAACCAGAGGAAATAATGTCTGTGAGAGAGAGAGAGAGAGAGAGCGATAGAGAGAGAGAGAGAGAGAGAGAGAGAGAGAGAGAGAGAGAGAGAGAGAGAGAGAGAGAGGGGAAAGAAAGAATGTGTTATCTGTGGTGTGGCGCCTGTATGCCGATCGCACCACCTGGCTGAATGTAACTGCAATTTAATCCTGTTTGTACTGAAAAATAACATTGCCTTGATGCTCCAAATGTCCAGTTTTCTTCTTGATGACCTTGTAGCGTGCAGCATAATAAGTTTGCTGTCGACTACTCTTAATTGAGTGGTAGTATGCCTGGCCAGGCTATATTCGTATGTTCTTAATATATTTGATCCAGTTCTAATAATTAAAAAAATAAAATAAAACTCTGTGAAAATAATGCCTTCGTTGGCGTATTAACGTTGTCTATATATATACATATAGGTATAGACAAAAGGAATCCATTTGGCTTCGTTCTGTGTTTTTTACCTTGCTGAATTTCAGTGCTGTTTCTCTATCCTTTTTCAAACGCGTTTTGCGCAAGTCCTTTCCGGCTTTCCGTTGTTTGTAGTGATTTGGTCTTTGCTTAGTCCCGGGTAGTTTTAAAGGACAGAGAAGATTCGGTAAGGAGATCCGACTTTCTTTTGTACTCGTGTGATAACGGGGGATTTGCGTTCTATCTTTTAGAACTATGGTTTAGTTTACCCATTTATTTTATACAGCTTAATTTTCGTTAGTCTGTGGTTAGTTGTCAAAAGGCATTTCCTTTTCTTTAATTCAATTTGGTTTGACTTTAGACACCAGCGCAGCTTGCACTAACTTAAGCTTTGCTTTTGGTTAATAAGTTTACCGTTTATTTTGCTACTTTCTTTACCAGTTCTGGATCAGTTTGTTCTTTTTTTCTTTTGATACTTTGTATTTTTTATTATGATTTTTGGAATGGCTTCTTTTTTTTTCCTTCAACGGCGGATTGCAGCAGTTTTCTCCATCAAAGGATCAATAGCTGCCAGTTTACAGACCGGGGTGAGATCTACCTAATTGTTTTCTTTTTCAATCTGCTGCTGGATTACACATTTTTTGTGTTGAATAGACATTCAGTTTTGGTTGTTTCAGGAGGTATTTTTTTTGTGAGGATACTTTAAACATTAATTTTGAACTGGGGGTTGGGGTTGGGGTTGAGGTTGGGGTTGGGGTTGGTTGGGGTTGGGGTGTTGCTTTTTTTTCCAACGTGTTTTACAGAACTGAATTGTTTATTTTTTGTTTGTTTATTTCACCGCTGTGTGATGCTGTTTGCTAATTCTACTGCTAGCTTTGTAACAGATTACTTAATCTTTATAAAGCAACCAGGTACAGCAATAAAGAAAACATTTAAGTTCAGTAAATGCCAGTGACACTTTATTTGCTTCCTAGTAGAATAATCACCCAACATGTAATTAAATACCCTCCTATTTACTTTTGTTTCAACAGTACTCATTAGATAAATAAATATAACTAAACAAAAACATCACTGTGTCATATAGTAGAATAGGCTGATTCCCTAAAGTAACCATCCAATTTTAACTATTCTATACAAGAACACACTATAGTAATATACCATACTGAGAAAATCAGTGATTTTAAACACTCTCTAACTACTCAAATAGTATATGAATTGACACAATGAAATAACTACTTATATCTTGAAATTCGTCTCTCTATTTATCTTATCTTTCTAACAATAACACAATTTGAGTAAATCTAATAGAAAAGAGGGAGCCGCCCCTCAAGAAGATTCCCCAGAAGCAGCATTGTTCCCCAATTAGCTGATTTAGCAAAGCATCCAGCCCAGCCTAACCCTTCCTCTCCTTTAACTTTAAAACAACAGGGTTTAGAGGACAAGACTGAAAAGCAGTGAGATTTACTTTAAAGTAACACCTTCCCATCATGTTAATAACACTGAACACCGTTACTTGTCTCTGCCTGTATTGAGAGAGGTCTGGGTATCATCAGGAATGCTTTATGAACACAGAGGCTTCTTTTCAGAAACTC
Organism: Acipenser ruthenus; assembly: GCF_902713425.1. Lineage (NCBI taxonomy): Eukaryota > Metazoa > Chordata > Actinopteri > Acipenseriformes > Acipenseridae > Acipenser > Acipenser ruthenus. The sequence continues at coordinate 4,986,062 of NC_081231.1, read as the reverse complement.
CTGCCTTTGTCTCTCTGTGATTGAGAAGCAGGGATATATTATGATGGATAATTCATTCTGTCAGAAACTCCTGCCTTTCACTTAGTGTGGTTGTGAACCTGCAGGTATTGAGACTGAACCTTTAAAAAATAAACAAACCAGGAGATACCAGTCTCAGTACAGTTGTTATTTCAGATAGTCTTGTGCTTTCACACCCTGACGAAGGCACTTTTGTGTCAAAACGTTGGTGATATGTTTTTATGAATTAGAAACACATTTTTGGAGTGCAATCGAATGTGGTTCAATGGTTTTCTATACTGATTTACGGCTTCACTCTTGTGAACTTGCACCTCATTTACTTCGGTGTGCGGACCCGTTTCTCCCTTTTGTTGAAGCTGTAACATGTTGCAAATTAATCTGACACCAGCAACTAATTTAGCAAAGATCCAGCCCCGTCCAACCCTCCCTCTCCTTTAACTTTAAACCAACTGGGTTTTGAGGAAAAGATTGAAAAGATCTAACTTAGTTGTTAAAGTAATACCTTCCCATCATGTTAATAACACTGAACAATATCAGTTTTGTAATAAATAAACAAACCTGGAGATACCAATCTCAGATATTCTTGTATTGTTAGAGTGAAGCTGTAACATGTTGCTGGCGTCCTGCCCAGCTCAGGCAGTGGGTTGGGCAGACATGCCTGAATGCTTCAGCACTGAAGCTCAAACCAGTTCATGTTCTTTAAACACACAGAAACAAACACACACCCCACCAGAAGTGACACAAACAAACTTATGGGTCATGTTAAAGGAACATAAAATAACATTAAAATGACAGAATGCAGTCATTGTCAATGCAGGGTTTAGATGCTGTGGTTAACACGATCATTCATTTTCAGACATATTTGGTGTTAGCTCTCACCATACAGAACCTCAGAATCCTTTAACAATACATACTTCAGATCTGCTTCATGATCGCACCATACAGAACCTCAGAATCCTTTAACAATACATACTTCAGATCTGCTTCATGATCCCACCATACAGAACCTCAGAATCCTTTAACGATACATACTTCAGATCTGCTTCATGATCGCACCATACAGAACCTCAGAATCCTTTAACAATACTGTGCCAGGATGGCGTGAGGTGTGGTGACGTCATGGACCAAGAAGTACAGAAACCAAAACAGTGGATGGGCGGGTGAAGTTGAATGCTACTGGCACTCGGCGTATTTAATAAATAATACAAAACAAAAGATTTGAACAAACAGCAAAACAAAAAGGCGCGATGGCCAAACAAACAGAAACAAGTATATTTTTAAATATAGCAATTGTTTTTCTTTCGCTCGCTCTCTCGTACTCTCCCCTGTACACTCAACCTCGCAGCACGGACAGCTGCAGGTTCTTATACTCTGGCCGAGGGGTTAATTATCTTATTACCCCTCAGCCACAGTCTGCACAAGTTTAGTAAGGATGTGTGACTGTCAGCTAGTTACATAATCAGTAGCTGACAGTCATGCATCCTCACGAGGTTTTAAAATCAAATAATGATGACGGCTTTCGTCCGCGATGCAAACAATAATACAAATAACAACACAGTGCACATACATATAGGGGAGGGACACTCCGCCAGTGCTGTAGAAGACTGTTATCAATAACTGTTATCAATAACTTCATTTCAAATGACTCTGAGCTTTATGACAAAGGCCAATAAAATGGCAAGTGTATTCTGTACCACTTGTCTGTACATGATTACATGCACCCGGCCAATCAGAAGGATTTCAGAGTGCAACACTGAATGAGCTCTGGGTTTTCCTTGCCATGGGACTTGTGCAGAAACCGACATTGAAGGACTGCTGGACCACAGAAGTTGTGCTTCAAACTCCAGCCTTTAGACACCTTTTGTCTTAAATCAATTCTTTGAAATTCTTTGATTCCTGCATTATGTGGATAACAGTCATGCTCAATATCCACATAGAGAGTTATGGAAGATTCAGTCAGTTTTGGATCACAGGTACTGCACAAGATAAAACTCCAGCGACTCACCAAGTGGCAAAGGGTCTAGGCGGCTTGGATGGCCAAGGTTACTAACTTTGGATGGATCAGTTTTACAGCCACCCCGACCTCTTCAGTGAATTACAGCACCTTCAGTTTGAAATGTGTGGCACAGTTATGCACAACAGAAAAAACATGCCTCAGGATTTACTGAAGAACAAAATAAGAAAGGTTGAAGTTGAGATGTGGGCGAGTGATAAAGAAAATGCAAATGCAAAAGGGATACTTTTATGCTAACCACAATGCATCATTCTTCACTAAAGGAAACTGGTAAAAGTCACTGGCATTTAAGGCTATTCAAATTGGAAAAAGACAACTGAAAAATGGAGCAATCACCAAAACATCAGTTCACATGTTCCAGTAGCTGTGAATTAGATTTGCAACCCCCCCCCCCGACAACCTCAATACACACACACAAACCCAAATCACAACTGTGTAGAAAGGGCATTCTTTACGAGTAAACTTCCAGGCAGTAACCTCTGCTATTTCTACCACATGCTTTTATTTAGTTTCTCTTAAACTGTATTCTTGTCTCCTATTCTTTATACAGGACAGTATTCCTCCCTGCTGTCCAGTGGCACAGATTTAGAATCTTCCTCAGACTGCGCTGCAAACTAAACCAGGCAACAGACCCGCCTCCACAGCAGCAGTAGAGTCCTTGTCACACATACATATCTTATTTTGTGTGTCTTGTGAATGCTTTAGCTTGCAATTGTTTGCACACAAAGAAGCTGCTGTTTCATTGAAAACAAAAGCAACAGTATGTCATTGTCACAGGGTGGCTTTGTGAATGACGTCAGACCAGAAAGGAGGACACAGACAGGCGGTGGCACTTGCGCCAAAATAAATAGACAAACAAAACGGATTAACACTTAACAAACGGTGCACGGACAGACACACAAACAAACACGGTGAGTCTATAAACAAACAATTATTTACTTTATTTTACTTTCTCTTCTCCACTCATCGAACACACAACCCCCAGTGAGTAAAACGTGCATCTATATATACTGTTGTGCCGGGATTCAATTATTCACTTGAATCCCAGCACGTGAATTAATTATGTGCTCGCATATCATATACTTTAAATGAACGTGAAGTGATGTGCAATCCCGTGCCTAAATACAATTACAAATAATAATAATAATAATAATAATAATAAGCCAGTGGAGAAATGGTGCATCCTGCCATTATTCCAACTTCTAGGCATTGCCATGTAGTGCTGAATTCTGAAGTTGAAAAACTAAATTGCAAATTGCCAAAGTAAGCTTTCACTAAATTTGTTATTGTCATCGGTACACTGAAAAATTAAAATGTTGCCCAAAGAAGTTCATGTGGCACTGAACCATATGCATTATCCAGGAATGTCACATGGAGCTCATTCCTGTCCATTTTAGCTGATTGAATTTTTTGCCAGATCACATTGATGTGCTCTAAGCAACCTGGGAAACCTGGAATGCCCTCTTTTTGTACTGAAGTGTCAACGAAGCAGTTCTTTAATAGGTAGGTTGACAATCTCTGAGCAATAATGCTGAAGAAAATATTGCCTTCTATGTTTAATAGGGAAATAGGACGAAACTGACTGATGCTTGTAGAATCTTTTTCTTTAGATATAAAGACTCCACCTGCTCGGCGCCATGCTCTTGGTACAACCTGTTTTTCCCATGCCACTTTCATCAATTTCCACATATGTAATTAAGTTAATTTGCGATGTGCAGGTGGGGACAGTAGTTATCTGGCCTCCATGTTGGAATAATAGATGCATACATGCCCCCCCGCTATATACACAGCGCAATACCCCCGAGGCATCTCGTTCATACAGGTCGAGATGGCAATACACGACTGATCCTTTCAACAAGACTAGAAAGGATTACAAAAATCCCATGGTTGAGTCTAGGTTCCTATAAAAGGAAAGGAACGAGGGGAGGGACTGCTGTGAAACCAGCCACTTATAACAGGGGTGCAAATTAAATTCTGGAGCCATTACACATGTTTACATACTGTATATATATATATATATATTTTTTTTAATTCCTGAGCAACCATAGATGATGATAGTTTCTCATTGGGTCTGGACTACTCATATGACACCCCCCCCCCCTCCACAACATTCATCCGCACACACAGGAGAGAAGGTTTGTGTCGTGTGGGAGGCTGTGAGGGGGCTTGATTAGGATGGGGTTTGACCATTCAGCACCAGTAATCTCTCTGGTGCTAAACTTTCAAAACAGTTTAGCATCAATTTTCAAAACAGTTTGTACCCTTGCTAGGGCTTACTTCCGCCCAGAACAGTTGCTTACTAAAGATTTAATTTATTCAAATACATATACAAGATTTGAATTAGAAAAGTGTGCCAGAAGTGCAGCTGTACTGAAAATATAATTGACAACGAAGAGTTAAGAAGGTTCTGTGGTCGGCTTATCCTTCCTGCCAGCACCAAGCCAATCAGATCACTCTTCCCTAGCAACAAATTATTATTATTATTATTATTATTATTATTTATTTCTTAGCAGACGCCTTTATCCAGGGCGACTTACAATTGTTACAACATATTACATTATTTTTTTAAATACAATTACACATTTATACAGTTGGATTTTTACTGGAGCAATCTAGGTAAAGTACCTTGCTCAAGGGTACAACAGCAGTGTCCCCAACCGGGGATTGAACCCACAACCCTCCAGTCAAGAGTCCAGAGCCCTAATCACTACTCCACACTGCTGCCCTAATGACACTGCAGCCAGCAAATATTCCAATTGGATGTTGCTGTATAACTTAACAACATTACATTTCTTTCTAACATTTGTTTTGCATACATTTTTTTTGGTTTCAAACCCTACACTCTCTGATGGTTAACTTTCAAAACAGTTTATCATCAATTTTAAAAACGATTTGCACCAAAAAAAATAACTTAACATAACCAACACCGAGATAACATTGACTACATCTCTACTCCAATTAGGGGCTTTAAACAACAAGGAGAGGAGTTTAAATAGATTCCAAAATATGAGAAATTGCCTCCAAACCCAGCAGTGTCTCAGATGAAACCACACCCCTCGTCCCACACCCAGTTCCTTTCCTCTTATGGGAACAAGCCTCGAACATCTGTGCCAGAAAAATCAGCTCCCCTCTGCACACACAAAACACTGTCCCTCTGTAGAACAATCAGCTCCCCTCTGCACTCACAAAACACTGTCCCTCTGTAGAACAATCAGCTCTCCTCTACACACACAAAACACTGTCCCTCTGTAGAACAATCAGCTCCCCTCTACACACACAAAACACTGTCCCTCTGTAGAACAATCAGCTCCCCTCTGCACACACAAAACACTGTCCCTCTGTAGAACAATCAGCTCCCCTCTGCACACACAAAACACTGTCCCTCTGTAGAACAATCAGCCCCCCTCTGCACACACAAAACACTGTCCCTCTCAGCTCCCCTCAACACACACAAAACACTGTCCCTCTGTAGAACAATCAGCTCCCCTCTACACACACAAAACACTGTCCCTCTGTAGAACAATCAGCTCCCCTCTACACACACAAAACACTGTCCCTCTGTAGAACAATCAGCTCCCCTCTGCACACACAAAACACTGTCCCTCTGTATCAGCTCCCCTCTGCACACACAAAACACTGTCCCTCTGTAGAACAATCAGCTCCCCTCTGCACTCACAAAACACTGTCCCTCTGTAGAACAATCAGCTCCCCTCTACACACACAAAACACTGTCCCTCTGTAGAACAATCAGATCCACTCTGCACACACAAAACACTGTCCCTCTGTAGAACAATCAGCTCCCCTCTGCACACACAAAACACTGTCCCTCTGTAGAACAATCAGCTCCCCTCTGCACACACAAAACACTGTCCCTCTGTAGAACAATCAGCTCCCCTCTGCACACACAAAACACTGTCCCTCTGTAGTACAATCAGCTCACCTGCACACACAAAACACTGTCCCTCTGTAGAACAATCAGCTCCCCTCTGCACACACAAAACACTGTCCCTCTGTAGAACAATCAGCTCCCCTCTGCGCACACAAAACACTGTCCCTTTGGAGAACAATCAGCTCCCCTCATCACACACAAAACACTGTCCCTCTGTAGAACAATCAGCTCCCCTCATCACACACAAAACACTGTCCCTCTGTAGAACAATCAGCTCCCCTCTGCACACACAAAACACTGTCCCTCTGTAGAACAATCAGCTCCCCTCTGCACACACAAAACACTGTCCCTCTGTAGAACAATCAGCTCCCCTCTGCACACACAAAACACTGTCCCTCTGTAGAACAATCAGCTCTCCTCTACACACAAAAAGCTGTCCTTCTGTCAGTACCTGACAGCAGCCATCCTGGACACCTGCGTGCACAATACCTGACAGCCAGCCTGGACACCTGCGTGCACAATACCTGACAGCCAGCCTGGACACCTGCGTGCACAATACCTGACAGCAGCCTCCCCACCGCAGCTCCAAGAGCAAAGCCAGACACTGGGAAACGACTCCAGGTTTGCATAGATGGGGCACTGCAGGCCTATTTCAAGTAGTTGACAGCTATAAGCTAGAAGGGGGGCTGGTGCTACCCCTGTGAGATCTAGAAGCTCAACATTATACATTGATGCATCTCAGTGCATCTGTCCTATTGAAAGATCTTAATGTTAGAAATAGCATGTTGTCTCTTCATCAGTTTAATTTCTACAGTCTCTCTCACCTCTCTGTGTAGAAACAGCTGGTAGCAAATTCAAGACAATGAAACAGGTCCTCCCCAGAAGTCTCATCTTCATAACAAAAACCCTGTTAGTTGTAGCTGTGTGACACAAACAGGCCAGACCCCATGTAGACTCCTGTCATGATTGCATTGTGAAGTACTGCACACCCACAGACAGACTCCTGTATTCATATTCATCACAGGGCCAGACCGCTGCTCTACTGAGATACATGTGTCAGACTGGCTCTGCAGCTGCCAGATAAGATGGTATAACACACAACGCCCACTGTAGTAATGGAGCAGTGTTAGGACACAGACCATACTGTACACTATCCCACTTCAAAACACAGCAGAACTGCAGAATCACACTATACTGTACACTACCCCTTCAATACACAGCAGATCTGCAGAATCACAGTTCTTCAGACCAAAGGTTACATTACTATTCTCCAGTCTAACCCCCTGTTGTTGTAAAATTGAACTTTAAGGTGGATCTCTTTGTTCAGTGGGTCTGATTCTCCAGTCATGCAAAATACGACTACACTCCTGCATGTAATGAGACAGTACTGACACAGGCTGAACACTACCCTGCTTCAATGAGACAGTACTGACACAGGCTGAACACTACCCTGCTTCAATGAGACAGTACTGACACAGGCTGAACACTACCCTGCTTCAATGAGACAGTACTGACACAGGCTGAACACTACCCTGCTTCAATGAGACAGTACTGACACAGGCTGAACACTAACCTGCTTCAATGAGACAGTACTGACACAGGCTGAACACTACCCTGCTTCAATGAGACAGTACTGACACAGGCTGAACACTACCCTGCTTCAATGAGACAGTACTGACACAGGCTGAACACTACCCTGCTTCAATGAGACAGTACTGACACAGGATGCACACTACCCTGGTTCAAGTAATGAGACAGTGCATTACCCCTCAGGCATCTAGTTCATAGGGGTCAAAATAGTAATACAGCTGAATCCTGGATACTTTGCTACTAAAATTGATGAATATGTCAAAACCACTATGAGTTTCAACAAGACTAGAAAGGATTGCAAAAATCCCTGTGACTGACGCATGGTTGAGTCTAGGCTCCTATAAGAGGATATATATGTTTTTTCATTCCTTAGCAACCATAAATAATGATAGTTTCTCATTGGGTCTGGACTACTCACATGACCCCCGCCCCACCCCCCACACACACACACTCACCCGCACCCACAGGAGAGAAGGTTTGTGTCGTGTGGGAGGTTATGTGGGGTGCTTGATTAGGACGGGGTTTGATCATTCAGCACCAGTAATTTCTCTGGTGCTAAACTTTCAAAACAGTTCAGCATCAATTTTCAAAACAGTTTGTACCCCTGCTGGGCTTACTCCCACCCAGAACCGTGGCTTACTAAAGATCTTGTTTGTTCAAATACATACAAAAGACTGTAAATTAGAAAAGTGTGTCATAAGTACAGCTGTGCACAAAATATTATTGACAACGGAGAGTTAAGAATGTTCTGTGTGGCTGGCTTATCTTTCCTGCCAGCACGAAGCTAGTCAGATCACTCTTCCCTAGCAACAAATGACACTACAGCCAGCAAATATTCTAATTGGATGATTACAATTTAACAACATTACAATTCTTTCAAACATTTGTTTTGCATACACTGTTTTGGTTTTAAACACTAGACTCTCTGGTGGTTAACTTTCAAAACAGTTTATCATCAATTTAAAAACGATTTCCACCCGTGTGTAATCATAACCCAAAAAAATTACTGAACATAACCAACTCCGAGACAACATTGACTACACCTCTGCTCCAATTAGGAGTTTAAATAGATTCCAAAATATGAGAAATTGTCTCCAAACACAGCAGTGTCTCAGATGAAACCACACCCTCGTCCCACACCCTGGTCCTTTCCTCTTATGGGAACAAGTCTCGAACATCTGTGCCAGAACAATCCGCTCCCCTCTGCACACACAAAACACTGTCCCTCTGTAGAACAATCAGCTCCCCTCTGCACACACAAAACACTGTCCCTCTGTAGAACAATCAGCCCCCCTCTGCACACACAAAACACTGTCCCTCTGTAGAACAATCAGCTCTCCTGCGCACACAAAACACTGTCCCTCTGTAGAACAATCAGCCCCCCTCTGCACACACAAAACACTGTCCCTCTGTAGAACAATCAGCTCCCCTCTACACACAAAACACTGTCCCTCTGTAGAACAATCAGCTCCCCTCTGCACACACAAAACACTGTCCCTCTGTATGAACAATCAGCTCCCCTCTGCACACACAAAACACTGTCCCTCTGTAGAACAATCAGCTCCCCTCTGCACACACAAAACACTGTCCCTCTGTAGAACAATCAGCTCCCCTCTGCACACACAAAACACTGTCCCTCTGTAGAACAATCAGCTCCCCTCTGCACACACAAAACACTGTCCCTCTGTAGAACAATCAGCTCCCCTCTGCACACACAAAACACTGTCCCTCTGTAGAACAATCAGCTCCCCTCTGCACACACAAAACACTGTCCCTCTGTAGAGCAATCAGCTCCCCTCTGCACACACAAAACACTGTCCCTCTGTAGAACAATCAGCTCCCCTCTGCACACACAAAACACTGTCCCTCTGTAGAACAATCAGCTCCCCTCTGCACACACAAAACACTGTCCCTCTGTAGAACAATCAGCTCCCCTCTGCACACACAAAACACTGTCCCTCTGTAGAACAATCAGCTCCCCTCTGCACACACAAAACACTGTCCCTCTGTAGAACAATCAGCTCCCCTCTACACACACAAAACACTGTCCCTCTGTATGAACAATCAGCTCCCCTCTGCACACACAAAACACTGTCCCTCTGTAGAACAATCAGCTCCCCTCTGCACACACAAAACACTGTCCCTCTGTAGAACAATCAGCTCCCCTCTACACACACAAAACAATGTCCCTCTGTATGAACAACCAGCTCCCCTCTACACACACAAAACACTGTCCCTCTGTAGAACAATCAGATCCCCTCTGCACACACAAAACACTGTCCCTCTGTAGAACAATCAGCTCCCCACTGCACACACAAAACACTGTCCCTCTGTAGAACAATCAGCTCCCCTCTGCACACACAAAACACTGTCCCTCTGTAGAACAATCAGCTCCCCTCTGCACACACAAAACACTGTCCCTCTGTAGAACAATCAGCTCACCTGCACACACAAAACACTGTCCCTCTGTAGAACAATCAGCTCCCCTCTGCACACACAAAACACTGTCCCTCTGTAGAACAATCAGCTCCCCTCTGCACACACAAAACACTGTCCCTCTGTAGAACAATCAGCTCCCCTCTGCACACACAAAACACTGTCCCTCTGTAGAGCAATCAGCTCCCCTCTGCACACACAAAACACTGTCCCTCTGTAGAACAATCAGCTCCTCTCTGCACACACAAAGCACTGTCCCTCTGTAGAACAATCAGCTCCCCTCTACACACACAAAACACTGTCCCTCTGTAGAACAATCAGCTCCCCTCTGCACACACAAAACACTGTCCCTCTGTAGAACAATCAGCTCCTCTCTGCACACACAAAACACTGTCCCTCTGTAGAACAATCAGCTCCCCTCTACACACACAAAACACTGTCCCTCTGTAGAACAATCAGCTCCCCTCTACACACACAAAACACTGTCCCTCTGTAGAACAATCAGCTCACCTGCACACACAAAACACTGTCCCTCTGTAGAACAATCAGCTCCCCTCAGCACACACAAAACACTGTCCCTCTGTAGACCAATCAGCTCCCCTCTGCACACACAAAACACTGTCCCTCTGTAGAACAATCAGCTCCCCTCTACACACACAAAACACTGTCCCTCTGTGTGAGCAATCAGCTCCCCTCTGTACACACAAAACACTGTCCCTCTGTAGAACAATCAGCTCTCCTGCACACACAAAACACTGTCCCTCTGTAGAACAATCAGCCCCCCTCTGCACACACAAAACACTGTCCCTCTGTAGAACAATCAGCTCCCCTCTACACACAAAACACTGTCCCTCTGTAGAACAATCAGCTCCCCTCTGCACACACAAAACACTGTCCCTCTGTAGAACAATCAGCTCCCCTCTACACACAAAACACTGTCCCTCTGTAGAACAATCAGCTCCCCTCTGCACACACAAAACACTGTCCCTCTGTAGAACAATCAGCTCCCCTCTGCACACACAAAACACTGTCCCTCTGTAGAACAATCAGCTCCCCTCTGCACACACAAAACACTGTCCCTCTGTAGAACAATCAGCCCCCCTCTGCACATACAAAACACTGTCCCTCTGTAGAACAATCAGCTCTCCTGCACACACAAAACACTGTCCCTCTGTAGAACAATCAGCCCCCCTCTGCACACACAAAACACTGTCCCTCTGTAGAACAATCAGCTCCCCTCTACACACAAAACACTGTCCCTCTGTAGAACAATCAGCTCCCCTCTGCACACACAAAACACTGTCCCTCTGTATGAACAATCAGCTCCCCTCTGCACACACAAAACACTGTCCCTCTGTAGAACAATCAGCTCCCCTCTGCACACACAAAACACTGTCCCTCTGTAGAACAATCAGCTCCCCTCTGCACACACAAAACACTGTCCCTCTGTAGAACAATCAGCTCCCCTCTGCACACACAAAACACTGTCCCTCTGTAGAACAATCAGCTCCCCTCTGCACACACAAAACACTGTCCCTCTGTAGAACAATCAGCTCCCCTCTGCACACACAAAACACTGTCCCTCTGTAGAGCAATCAGCTCCCCTCTGCACACACAAAACACTGTCCCTCTGTAGAACAATCAGCTCCCCTCTGCACACACAAAACACTGTCCCTCTGTAGAACAATCAGCTCCCCTCTGCACACACAAAACACTGTCCCTCTGTAGAACAATCAGCTCCCCTCTGCACACACAAAACACTGTCCCTCTGTAGAACAATCAGCTCCCCTCTGCACACACAAAACACTGTCCCTCTGTAGAACAATCAGCTCCCCTCTACACACACAAAACACTGTCCCTCTGTATGAACAATCAGCTCCCCTCTGCACACACAAAACACTGTCCCTCTGTAGAACAATCAGCTCCCCTCTGCACACACAAAACACTGTCCCTCTGTAGAACAATCAGCTCCCCTCTACACACACAAAACAATGTCCCTCTGTATGAACAATCAGCTCCCCTCTACACACACAAAACACTGTCCCTCTGTAGAACAATCAGATCCCCTCTGCACACACAAAACACTGTCCCTCTGTAGAACAATCAGCTCCCCACTGCACACACAAAACACTGTCCCTCTGTAGAACAATCAGCTCCCCTCTGCACACACAAAACACTGTCCCTCTGTAGAACAATCAGCTCCCCTCTGCACACACAAAACACTGTCCCTCTGTAGAACAATCAGCTCACCTGCACACACAAAACACTGTCCCTCTGTAGAACAATCAGCTCCCCTCTGCACACACAAAACACTGTCCCTCTGTAGAACAATCAGCTCCCCTCTGCACACACAAAACACTGTCCCTCTGTAGAACAATCAGCTCTCCTCTGCACACACAAAACACTGTCCCTCTGTAGAACAATCAGCTCCCTTCTGCACACACAAAACACTGTCCCTCTGTAGAACAATCAGCTCCCCTCTGCACATACAAAACACTGTCCCTCTGTAGAACAATCAGCTCCCCTCTACACACACAAACACTGTCCCTCTGTAGAACAATCAGCACCCCTCTACACACACAAAACACTGTCCCTCTGTAGAACAATCAGCTCCCCTCTGCACACACAAAACACTGTCCCTCTGTAGAGCAATCAGCTCCCCTCTGCACACACAAAACACTGTCCCTCTGTAGAACAATCAGCTCCTCTCTGCACACACAAAGCACTGTCCCTCTGTAGAACATTCAGCTCCCCTCTACACACACAAAACACTGTCCCTCTGTAGAACAATCAGCTCCCCTCTGCACACACAAAACACTGTCCCTCTGTAGAACAATCAGCTCCTCTCTGCACACACAAAACACTGTCCCTCTGTAGAACAATCAGCTCTCCTGCACACACAAAACACTGTCCCTCTGTAGAACAATCAGCCCCCCTCTGCACACACAAAACACTGTCCCTCTGTAGAACAATCAGCTCCCCTCTACACACACAAAACACTGTCCCTCTGTAGAACAATCAGCTCCCCTCTGCACACACAAAACACTGTCCCTCTGTAGAACAATCAGCTCCCCTCTACACACAAAACACTGTCCCTCTGTAGAACAATCAGCTCCCCTCTGCACACACAAAACACTGTCCCTCTGTAGAACAATCAGCTCCCCTCTGCACACACAAAACACTGTCCCTCTGTAGAACAATCAGCTCCCCTCTGCACACACAAAACACTGTCCCTCTGTAGAACAATCAGCCCCCCTCTGCACACACAAAACACTGTCCCTCTGTAGAACAATCAGCTCTCCTGCACACACAAAACACTGTCCCTCTGTAGAACAATCAGCCCCCCTCTGCACACACAAAACACTGTCCCTCTGTAGAACAATCAGCTCCCTTCTGCACACACAAAACACTGTCCCTCTGTAGAACAATCAGCCCCCCTCTGCACATACAAAACACTGTCCCTCTGTAGAACAATCAGCTCCCCTCTACACACACAAACACTGTCCCTCTGTAGAACAATCAGCACCCCTCTACACACACAAAACACTGTCCCTCTGTAGAACAATCAGCTCCCCTCTGCACACACAAAACACTGTCCCTCTGTAGAGCAATCAGCTCCCCTCTGCACACACAAAACACTGTCCCTCTGTAGAACAATCAGCTCCTCTCTGCACACACAAAGCACTGTCCCTCTGTAGAACAATCAGCTCCCCTCTACACACACAAAACACTGTCCCTCTGTAGAACAATCAGCTCCCCTCTGCACACACAAAACACTGTCCCTCTGTAGAACAATCAGCTCCTCTCTGCACACACAAAACACTGTCCCTCTGTAGAACAATCAGCTCTCCTGCACACACAAAACACTGTCCCTCTGTAGAACAATCAGCCCCCCTCTGCACACACAAAACACTGTCCCTCTGTAGAACAATCAGCTCCCCTCTACACACAAAACACTGTCCCTCTGTAGAACAATCAGCTCCCCTCTGCACACACAAAACACTGTCCCTCTGTAGAACAATCAGCTCCCCTCTACACACAAAACACTGTCCCTCTGTAGAACAATCAGCTCCCCTCTGCACACACAAAACACTGTCCCTCTGTAGAACAATCAGCTCCCCTCTGCACACACAAAACACTGTCCCTCTGTAGAACAATCAGCTCCCCTCTGCACACACAAAACACTGTCCCTCTGTAGAACAATCAGCCCCCCTCTGCACACACAAAACACTGTCCCTCTGTAGAACAATCAGCTCTCCTGCACACACAAAACACTGTCCCTCTGTAGAACAATCAGCCCCCCTCTGCACACACAAAACACTGTCCCTCTGTAGAACAATCAGCTCCCCTCTACACACAAAACACTGTCCCTCTGTAGAACAATCAGCTCCCCTCTGCACACACAAAACACTGTCCCTCTGTAGAACAATCAGCTCCCCTCTGCACACACAAAACACTGTCCCTCTGTAGAACAATCAGCTCCCCTCTGCACACACAAAACACTGTCCCTCTGTAGAACAATCAGCTCCCCTCTGCACACACAAAACACTGTCCCTCTGTAGAACAATCAGCTCCCCTCTGCACACACAAAACACTGTCCCTCTGTAGAACAATCAGCCCCCCTCTGCACATACAAAACACTGTCCCTCTGTAGAACAATCAGCTCCCCTCTACACACACAAACACTGTCCCTCTGTAGAACAATCAGCACCCCTCTACACACACAAAACACTGTCCCTCTGTAGAACAATCAGCTCCCCTCTCCACACACAAAACACTGTCCCTCTGTAGAACAATCAGCTCCCCTCTGCACACACAAAACACTGTCCCTCTGTAGAACAATCAGCTCTCCTCTGCACACACAAAACACTGTCCCTCTGTAGAACAATCAGCTCCCCTCTGCACACACAAAACACTGTCCCTCTGTAGAACAATCAGCTCTCCTCTGCACACACAAAACACTGTCCCTCTGTAGAACAATCAGCTCCCCTCTCCACACACAAAACACTGTCCCTCTGTAGAACAATCAGCTCCCCTCTGCACACACAAAACACTGTCCCTCTGTAGAACAATCAGCTCTCCTCTGCACACACAAAACACTGTCCCTCTGTAGAACAATCAGCTCCCCTCTGCACACACAAAACACTGTCCCTCTGTAGAACAATCAGCTCCCCTCTACACACACAAAACACTGTCCCTCTGTATGAACAATCAGCTCCTCTCTACACACACAAAACACTGTCCCTCTGTAGAACAATCAGCTCCCCTCTGCACACACAAAACACTGTCCCTCTGTAGAACAATCAGCTCCCCTCTACACACACAAAACACTGTCCCTCTGTATGAACAATCAGCTCCCCTCTGCACACACAAAACACTGTCCCTCTGTAGAACAATCAGCTCCCCTCTGCACACACAAAACACTGTCCCTCTGTAGAACAATCAGCTCCCCTCTACACACACAAAACAATGTCCCTCTGTATGAACAATCAGCTCCCCTCTACACACACAAAACACTGTCCCTCTGTAGAACAATCAGATCCCCTCTGCACACACAAAACACTGTCCCTCTGTAGAACAATCAGCTCCCCACTGCACACACAAAACACTGTCCCTCTGTAGAACAATCAGCTCCCCTCTGCACACACAAAACACTGTCCCTCTGTAGAACAATCAGCTCCCCTCTGCACACACAAAACACTGTCCCTCTGTAGAACAATCAGCTCACCTGCACACACAAAACACTGTCCCTCTGTAGAACAATCAGCTCCCCTCTGCACACACAAAACACTGTCCCTCTGTAGAACAATCAGCTCTCCTCTGCACACACAAAACACTGTCCCTCTGTAGAACAATCAGCTCCCTTCTGCACACACAAAACACTGTCCCTCTGTAGAACAATCAGCCCCCCTCTGCACATACAAAACACTGTCCCTCTGTAGAACAATCAGCTCCCCTCTACACACACAAACACTGTCCCTCTGTAGAACAATCAGCACCCCTCTACACACACAAAACACTGTCCCTCTGTAGAACAATCAGCTCCCCTCTCCACACACAAAACACTGTCCCTCTGTAGAACAATCAGCTCCCCTCTGCACACACAAAACACTGTCCCTCTGTAGAACAATCAGCTCACCTGCACACACAAAACACTGTCCCTCTGTAGAACAATCAGCTCCCCTGCACACACAAAACACTGTCCCTCTGTAGAACAATCAGTTCCCCTCTACACACACAAAACACTGTCCCTCTGTAGAACAATCAGCTCCCCTCTGCACACACAAAACACTGTCCCTCTGTAGAACAATCAGCCCCCCTCTGCACATACAAAACACTGTCCCTCTGTAGAACAATCAGCTCCCCTCTACACACAAAACACTGCCCCTCTGTAGAACAATCAGCTCTCCTCTGCACACACAAAACACTGTCCCTCTGTAGAACAATCAGCTCCCCTCTGCACACACAAAACACTGTCCCTCTGTAGAACAATCAGCTCCCCTCTACACACACAAAACACTGTCCCTCTGTATGAACAATCAGCTCCTCTCTACACACACAAAACACTGTCCCTCTGTAGAACAATCAGCTCCCCTCTGCACACACAAAACACTGTCCCTCTGTAGAACAATCAGCTCCCCTCTACACACACAAAACACTGTCCCTCTGTATGAACAATCAGCTCCCCTCTGCACACACAAAACACTGTCCCTCTGTAAACAATCAGCTCCCCTCTACACACACAAAACAATGTCCCTCTGTATGAACAATCAGCTCCCCTCTACACACACAAAACACTGTCCCTCTTTAGAACAATCAGATCCCCTCTGCACACACAAAACACTGTCCCTCTGTAGAACAATCAGCTCCCCACTGCACACACAAAACACTGTCCCTCTGTAGAACAATCAGCTCCCCTCTGCACACACAAAACACTGTCCCTCTGTAGAACAATCAGCTCCCCTCTGCACACAGTTAGAAACGTTAGAAATAGCAGTTGTCTCTTCATCAGTTTAATTTCTACAGTCCCTCTCACCTTGTGTAGAAACAGCTGGTAGCAAACTCAAGACAATGAAACAGGTCCTCCCCAGGAATCTCATCTTCAGAACACAAGCTCTGTTAGTTGTAGCTATGTGACACAAACAAACCGACCCCATGTAGACTCCTGTCATGATTGCACTGTGAAGTACAGCACACCCACAGCCAGACTCCTGTATTCATATTCATCACAGGGCCAGACCGCTGCTCCACTGAGATACATGTGTCAGACTGGCTCTGGAGTTGCCAGATAAGATGGTATAACACACAACGCCCACTGCAGTAATGGAGCAGTGTTAGGATACAGACTATACTGTACACTCTCCCCCTTCAATACACAGCAGAGCTGGAGAATCACACTACACTGTACACTACCCCTTCAATACACAGCAGAACTGCAGAATCACAGTTCTTCAGAGGCAAAGGTTACATTACTATTCTCCAGTCTAACCGCTTGTTTTAAAATTGAACTTTAAGGTGAATCTCTTTGTTCAGTGGGTCTCTGATTCTCTAGTCCTGTCCTATACAACTACACTCCTGCATGTAATGAGACAGTACTGACACGGCTGAACACTACCCTGCTTCAATGAGACAGTACTGACACAGGATGAACACTACCCTGTTTCAATGAGACAGTACTGACACAGCCTGAACACTACCCTGCTTCAATGAGACAGTACTGACACAGGCTGAACACTACCCTGCTTCAATGAGACAGTACTGACACAGCCTGAACACTACCCTGCTTCAATGAGACAGTACTGACACAGGCTGAACACTACCCTGCTTCAATGAGACAGTACTGACACAGGCTGAACACTACCCTGCTTCAATGAGACAGTACTGACACAGGCTGAACACTACCCTGCTTCAATGAGACAGTACTGACACAGGCTGAACACTACACTGCTTCAATGAGACAGTACTGACACAGGCTGAACACTACCCTGCTTCAATGAGACAGTACTGACACAGGCTGAACACTACCCTGCTTCAATGAGACAGTACTGACACAGGCTAGCTGTACTCAAAATATTATTGACAACGAAGAGTTAAGAATGTTCTGTGTGTGGTCGGCTTATCTTTCCTGCCAGCACAAAGCCAGTCAGATCATTCTTCCCTAGCAACAAATGACACTACAGCCAGCAAATATTCCAATTGGATGATTACAAGTTAACATTCCATTTCTTTTTTTTCTAACATTTGTTTTGCATACACTTTTTGGTTTTAAACACTAGGCTCTTTGGTGGTAAACTTTCAAAAGAGTTTAGCACCAATTTTCAAAACGATTTGCACCTTGTATACTCATAACAACCCCCCCCCCTTTTTACAACACGATTGTAAGCTCTTCTATATGTGTGGGTGTGTAACAGCACCATTGTAAGCTCTCCTATATGTGTGGGTGTGTAACAGCACCATTGTAAGCTCTCCTATATGTGTGGGTGTGTAACAGCACCATTGTAAGCTCTCCTATATGTGTGGGTGTGTAACAGCACCATTGTAAGCTCTCCTATATGTGTGGGTGTGTAACAGCACCATTGTAAGCTCTTCTATATGTGTGGGTGTGTAACAGCACCATTGTTAGCTCTCCTATATGTGTGGGTGTGTAACAGCACCATTGTAAGCTCTCCTATATGTGTGGGTGTGTAACAGCACCATTGTAAGCTCTCCTATATGTGTGGGTGTGTAACAGCACCATTGTAAGCTCTCCTATATGTGTGGGTGTGTAACAGCACCATTGTAAGCTCTTCTATATGTGTGGGTGTGTAATAGCACCATTGTAAGCTCTCCTTTATGTTTCCTAGCTCCATCTCTTGGGATTCAAACACTTCTGTTCCTCGTAATCCTGGGAAATCTCCTTGGATAATAGTCGGAGGGACCTGGTTTTATCCAATCAGAGGAATGTGGTATTCTAGTTTGGATTTGGGTCATAAGCATTATCATGATGATTACTATGTGAAATATAAAGAAGCAGAACCTGATCAGTTATGTTTCTATCCCTCTTGCATGTCATGCAGGCTAGGAGGATGCTATGGTCTCAGTTGATTTATTAGTATCCACTTTGTTAAGTGTCATTTGATAAGCAGGGTGTGTTCTGCTGAGGCCATGCTGCTGTCAATGCCATGGAGAGTGAGGTTGGTCTTACTGGGTGGTTTCCACACTTTTGACAATGTCAAAAAGGGCAGTTTTTATAAATTAAAGAGACATTCATCATTTGACTTTCAAAGGTATTTTATATATATATTTTTTTGAACTACAACAGTATGCTTGTATTTGTATTTCCGAAGTGGTCAACATGAAACAATCTTGTAGTGGTATTTACCTCGGCACAAAGTAAAAGCATCTCCTGTATTGTGTGTGCTCATTGCAACATTACAAAGCATCTCCTGTATCGTGTGTGTTCATTGAAACATTACAAAGCATCTCCTGTATCGTGTGTGCACATTGCAACATACAAAGCATCTCCTGTATCGTGTGTGTTCATTGAAACATTACAAAGCATCTCCTGTATCGTGTGTGCACATTGAAACATTCCAAAGCATCTCCTGTATTGTTTGATCTTTGCAACATTACAAAGCATCTCCTGTATTGTGTTCATTGCAACATTACAAAGCATCTCCTGTATTGTGTTCATTGCAACATTACAAAGCATCTCCTGTATCGTGTGCACATTGAAACATTACAAAGCATCTCCTGTATCGTGTGTGTTCATTGCAACATTACAAAGCATCTCCTGTATTGTGTGCTCATTGCAACATTACAAAGCATCTCCTGTATTGTGTGTGTTCATTGCAACATTACAAAGCATCTCCTGTATCGTGTGTGCACATTGCAACATTACAAAGCATCTCCTGTATTGTTTGTGTTCACTGCAACATTACAAAGCATCTCCTGTATCGTGTGTGCACATTGCAACATTACAACGCATCTCCTGTATCGTGTGTGTTCTCATTGCAACATTACAAAGCATCTCCTGTATTGTTTGATCACTGCAACATTACAAAGCACTCCTGTATTGTTTGATCACTGCAACATTACAAAGCATCTCCTGTATTGTGTGTGCTCATTGCAACATTACAAAGCATCTCCTGTATCGTGTGTGTTCATTGCAACATTACAAAGCATCTCCTGTATCATGTGTGTTCATTGCAACATTACAAAGCATCTCCTGTATTGTGTGTGTTCACTGCAACATTACAAAGCATCTCCTGTATCGTGTGTGCACATTGCAACATTACAAAGCATCTCCTGTATTGTTTGATCACTGCAACATTACAAAGCACTCCTGTATTGTTTGATCACTGCAACATTACAAAGCATCTCCTGTATTGTGTGTGCTCATTGCAACATTACAAAGCATCTCCTGTATCGTGTGTGTTCATTGCAACATTACAAAGCATCTCCTGTATTGTGTGCTCATTGCAACATTACAAAGCATCTCCTGTATTGTGTGTGCTCATTGCAACATTACAAAGCATCTCCTGTATCGTGTGTGTTCTCATTGCAACATTACAAAGCAGCTCCTGTATTGTTTGATCACTGCAACATTACAAAGCACTCCTGTATTGTTTGATCACTGCAACATTACAAAGCATCTCCTGTATTGTGTGTGCTCATTGCAACATTACAAAGCATCTCCTGTATCGTGTGTGTTCATTGCAACATTACAAAGCATCTCCTGTATCGTGTGTGTTCATTGCAACATTACAAAGCATCTCCTGTATCATGTGTGTTCATTGCAACATTACAAAGCATCTCCTGTATTGTGTGTGTTCACTGCAACATTACAAAGCATCTCCTGTATCGTGTGTGCACATTGCAACATTACAAAGCATCTCCTGTATTGTTTGATCACTGCAACATTACAAAGCACTCCTGTATTGTTTGATCACTGCAACATTACAAAGCATCTCCTGTATCGTGTGTGTTCATTGCAACATTACAAAGCATCTCCTGTATTGTGTGCTCATTGCAACATTACAAAGCATCTCCTGTATTGTGTGTGCTCATTGCAACATTACAAAGCATCTCCTGTATCGTGTGTGTTCTCATTGCAACATTACAAAGCAGCTCCTGTATTGTTTGATCACTGCAACATTACAAAGCACTCCTGTATTGTTTGATCACTGCAACATTACAAAGCATCTCCTGTATTGTGTGTGCTCATTGCAACATTACAAAGCATCTCCTATATCGTGTGTGTTCATTGCAACATTACAAAGCATCTCCTGTATTGTGTGCTCATTGCAACATTACAAAGCATCTCCTGTATTGTGTGTGTTCATTGCAACATTACAAAGCACTCCTGTATCGTGTGTGCTCATTGCAACATTACAAAGCATCTCCTGTATCGTGTGTGTTCATTGCAACATTACAAAGCATCTCCTATATTGTGTGCTCATTGCAACATTACAAAGCTTCTCCTGTATTCTGTGTGTTCATTGCAACATTACAAAGCATCTCCTGTATTGTGTGCTCATTGCAACATTACAAAGCATCTCCTGTATCGTGTGTGCCCATTGCAACATTACAAAGCATCTCCTGTATTGTTTGATCACTGCAACATTACAAAGCATCTCCTGTTTTGTGTGTGTTCACTGCAACATTACAAAGCATCTCCTGTATCGTGTGTGCACATTGCAACATTACAAAGCATCTCCTGTATCGTGTGTGTTCTCATTGCAACATTACAAAGCATCTCCTGTATTGTGTGTGTTCACTGCAACATTACAAAGCACTCCTGTATTGTTTGATCACTGCAACATTACAAAGCATCTCCTGTATCGTGTGTGCACATTGCAACATTACAAAGCATCTCCTGTATCGTGTGTGTTCTCATTGCAACATTACAAAGCTCTCCTGTATTGTTTGATCACTGCAACATTACAAAGCATCTCCTGTATCGTGTGTGTTCATTGAAACATTACAAAGCATCTCCTGTATCGTGTGTGCACATTGCAACATTACAAAGCATCTCCTGTATCGTGTGTGTTCTCATTGCAACATTACAAAGCATCTCCTGTATTGTGTGCTCATTGCAACATTACAAAGCATCTCCTGTATTGTGTGCTCATTGCAACATTACAAAGCATCTCCTGTATCGTGTGTGCTCATTGCAACATTACAAAGCATCTCCTGTATTGTTTGATCACTGCAACATTACAAAGCATCTCCTGTTTTGTGTGTGTTCACTGCAACATTACAAAGCATCTCCTGTATCGTGTGTGCACATTGCAACATTACAAAGCATCTCCTGTATCGTGTGTGTTCTCATTGCAACATTACAAAGCATCTCCTGTATTGTTTGATCACTGCAACATTACAAAGCATCTCCTGTATCGTGTGTGTTCATTGAAACATTACAAAGCATCTCCTGTATCGTGTGTGTTCTCATTGCAACATTACAAAGCTCTCCTGTATTGTTTGATCACTGCAACATTACAAAGCATCTCCTGTATCGTGTGTGTTCATTGAAACATTACAAAGCATCTCCTGTATCGTGTGTGTTCTCATTGCAACATTACAAAGCATCTCCTGTATCGTGTGTGTTCTCATTGCAACATTACAAAGCTCTCCTGTATTGTGTGCACATTGCAACATTACAAAGCATCTCCTGTATTGTGTGTGTTCACTGCAACATTACAAAGCACTCCTGTATTGTTTGATCACTGCAACATTACAAAGCATCTCCTGTATCGTGTGTGTTCATTGCAACATTACAAAGCATCTCCTGTATCGTGTGTGCACATTGAAACATTACAAAGCATCTCCTGTATCGTGTGTGCACATTGAAACATTCCAAAGCATCTCCTGTATTGTTTGATCTTTGCAACATTACAAAGCATCTCCTGTATTGTGTGTGCACATTGCAACATTACAAAGCATCTCCTGTATCGTGTGTGCACATTGCAACATTACAAAGCATCTCCTGTATCGTGTGTGTTCATTGCAACATTACAAAGCATCTCCTTTATCTTGTGTGTTCTCATTGCAACATTACAAAGCTCTCCTGTATTGTTTGATCACTGCAACATTACAAAGCATCTACTGTATCGTGTGTGTTCATTGAAACATTACAAAGCATCTCCTGTATCGTGTGTGCACATTGCAACATTACAAAGCATCTCCTGTATCGTGTGTGTTCATTGCAACATTATAAAGCATCTCCTGTATCGTGTGTGTTCTCATTGCAACATTACAAAGCATCTCCTGTATTGTGTGTGTTCACTGCAACATTACAAAGCACTCCTGTATTGTTTGATCACTGCAACATTACAAAGCATCTCCTGTATCGTGTGTGCACATTGCAACATTACAAAGTATCTCCTGTATCGTGTGTGTTCTCATTGCAACATTACAAAGCATCTCCTGTATTGTTTGATCACTGCAACATTACAAAGCATCTCCTGTATCGTGTGTGTTCATTGAAACATTACAAAGCATCTCCTGTATCGTGTGTGTTCTCATTGCAACATTACAAAGCATCTCCTGTATTGTGTGCTCATTGCAACATTACAAAGCATCTCCTGTATTGTATGTGTTCATTGCAACATTACAAAGCATCTCCTGTATTGTGTGTGTTCACTGCAACATTACAAAGCACTCCTGTATTGTTTGATCACTGCAACATTACAAAGCATCTCCTGTATCGTGTGTGTTCATTGAAACATTACAAAGCATCTCCTGTATCGTGTGTGTTCTCATTGCAACATTACAAAGCATCTCCTGTATCGTGTGTGTTCTCATTGCAACATTACAAAGCTCTCCTGTATTGTGTGCACATTGCAACATTACAAAGCATCTCCTGTATTGTGTGTGTTCACTGCAACATTACAAAGCACTCCTGTATTGTTTGATCACTGCAACATTACAAAGCATCTCCTGTATCGTGTGTGTTCATTGCAACATTACAAAGCATCTCCTGTATCGTGTGTGCACATTGAAACATTACAAAGCATCTCCTGTATCGTGTGTGCACATTGAAACATTCCAAAGCATCTCCTGTATTGTTTGATCTTTGCAACATTACAAAGCATCTCCTGTATTGTGTGTGCACATTGCAACATTACAAAGCATCTCCTGTATCGTGTGTGCACATTGCAACATTACAAAGCATCTCCTGTATCGTGTGTGTTCATTGCAACATTACAAAGCATCTCCTGTATTGTGTGTGTTCACTGCAACATTACAAAGCATCTCCTGTATCGTGTGTGCACATTGCAACATTACAAAGCATCTCCTGTATTGTTTGTGTTCACTGCAACATTACAAAGCATCTCCTGTATCGTGTGTGCACATTGCAACATTACAAAGCATCTCCTGTATCGTGTGTGTTCTCATTGCAACATTACAAAGCATCTACTGTATTGTTTGATCACTGCAACATTACAAAGCACTCCTGTATTGTTTGATCACTGCAACATTACAAAGCATCTCCTGTATTGTGTGTGCTCATTGCAACATTACAAAGCATCTCCTGTATCGTGTGTGTTCATTGCAACATTACAAAGCATCTCCTGTATCATGTGTGTTCATTGCAACATTACAAAGCATCTCCTGTATTGTGTGTGTTCACTGCAACATTACAAAGCATCTCCTGTATCGTGTGTGCACATTGCAACATTACAAAGCATCTCCTGTATCGTGTGTGTTCTCATTGCAACATTACAAAGCATCTCCTGTATTGTGTGCTCATTGCAACATTACAAAGCATCTCCTATATCGTGTGTGCTCATTGCAACATTACAAAGCATCTCCTGTATTGTTTGATCACTGCAACATTACAAAGCATCTCCTGTATCGTGTGTGTTCTCATTGCAACATTACAAAGCATCTCCTGTATTGTGTGCTCATTGCAACATTACAAAGCATCTCCTGTATCGTGTGTGCACATTGCAACATTACAAAGCATCTCCTGTATCGTGTGTGTTCACTGCAACATTACAAAGCATCTCCTGTATCGTGTGTGCACATTGCAACATTACAAAGCATCTCCTGTATTGTTTGATCACTGTAACATTACAAAGCATCTCCTGTTTTGTGTGTGTTCACTGCAACATTACAAAGCATCTCCAGTATCGTGTGTGCACATTGCAACATTACAAAGCATCTCCTGTATCGTGTGTGTTCTCATTGCAACATTACAAAGCATCTCCTGTATTGTGTGCTCATTGCAACATTACAAAGCATCTCCTGTATCGTGAGTGCACATTGCAACATTACAAAGCATCTCCTGTATCGTGTGTGTTCTCATTGCAACATTACAAAGCATCTCCTGTATTGTGTGCTCATTGCAACATTACAAAGCATCTCCTGTATCGTGTGTGCACATTGCAACATTACAAAGCATCTCCTGTATCGTGTGTGTTCTCATTGCAACATTACAAAGCATCTCCTGTATTGTGTGTGTTCACTGCAACATTACAAAGCACTCCTGTATTGTTTGATCACTGCAACATTACAAAGCATCTCTTGTATCGTGTGTGCACATTGCAACATTACAAAGCATCTCCTGTATCGTGTGTGTTCTCATTGCAACATTACAAAGCTCTCCTGTATTGTTTGATCACTGCAACATTACAAAGCATCTCCTGTATCGTGTGTGTTCATTGAAACATTACAAAGCATCTCCTGTATCGTGTGTGCACATTGCAACATTACAAAGCATCTCCTGTATCGTGTGTGTTCTCATTGCAACATTACAAAGCATCTCCTGTATTGTGTGCTCATTGCAACATTACAAAGCATCTCCTGTATTGTATGTGTTCATTGCAACATTACAAAGCATCTCCTGTTGTGTGCTCATTGCAACATTACAAAGCATCTCCTGTATCGTGTGTGCTCATTGCAACATTACAAAGCATCTCCTGTATTGTTTGATCACTGCAACATTACAAAGCATCTCCTGTTTTGTGTGTGTTCACTGCAACATTACAAAGCATCTCCTGTATCGTGTGTGCACATTGCAACATTACAAAGCATCTCCTGTATCGTGTGTGTTCTCATTGCAACATTACAAAGCATCTCCTGTATTGTGTGTGTTCACTGCAACATTACAAAGCACTCCTGTATTGTTTGATCACTGCAACATTACAAAGCATCTCCTGTATCGTGTGTGCACATTGCAACATTACAAAGCATCTCCTGTATCGTGTGTGTTCTCATTGCAACATTACAAAGCATCTCCTGTACTGTTTGATCACTGCAACATTACAAAGCATCTCCTGTATCGTGTGTGTTCATTGAAACATTACAAAGCATCTCCTGTATCGTGTGTGTTCTCATTGCAACATTACAAAGCATCTCCTGTATTGTGTGCTCATTGCAACATTACAAAGCATCTCCTGTATTGTATGTGTTCATTGCAACATTACAAAGCATCTCCTGTATTGTGTGCTCATTGCAACATTACAAAGCATCTCCTATATCGTGTGTGCTCATTGCAACATTACAAAGCATCTCCTGTATTGTTTGATCACTGCAACATTACAAAGCATCTCCTGTTTTGTGTGTGTTCACTGCAACATTACAAAGCATCTCCAGTATCGTGTGTGCACATTGCAACATTACAAAGCATCTCCTGTATCGTGTGTGTTCTCATTGCAACATTACAAAGCATCTCCTGTATTGTGTGCTCATTGCAACATTACAAAGCATCTCCTGTATCGTGTGTGCACATTGCAACATTACAAAGCATCTCCTGTATCGTGTGTGTTCACTGCAACATTACAAAGCATCTCCTGTATCGTGTGTGCACATTGCAACATTACAAAGCATCTCCTGTATTGTTTGATCACTGCAACATTACAAAGCATCTCCTGTTTTGTGTGTGTTCACTGCAACATTACAAAGCATCTCCAGTATCGTGTGTGCACATTGCAACATTACAAAGCATCTCCTGTATCGTGTGTGTTCTCATTGCAACATTACAAAGCATCTCCTGTATTGTGTGCTCATTGCAACATTACAAAGCATCTCCTGTATCGTGTGTGCACATTGCAACATTACAAAGCATCTCCTGTATCGTGTGTGTTCTCATTGCAACATTACAAAGCATCTCCTGTATTGTGTGCTCATTGCAACATTACAAAGCATCTCCTGTATCGTGTGTGCACATTGCAACATTACAAAGCATCTCCTGTATCGTGTGTGCACATTGCAACATTACAAAGCATCTCCTGTATCGTGTGTGTTCATTGCAACATTACAAAGCATCTCCTGTATTGTGTGTGTTCACTGCAACATTACAAAGCATCTCCTGTGTGTGTGCACATTGCAACATTACAAAGCATCTCCTGTATTGTTTGTGTTCACTGCAACATTACAAAGCATCTCCTGTATCGTGTGTGCACATTGCAACATTACAAAGCATCTCCTGTATCGTGTGTGTTCTCATTGCAACATTACAAAGCATCTCCTGTATTGTTTGATCACTGCAACATTACAAAGCACTCCTGTATTGTTTGATCACTGCAACATTACAAAGCATCTCCTGTATTGTGTGTGCTCATTGCAACATTACAAAGCATCTCCTGTATCGTGTGTGTTCATTGCAACATTACAAAGCATCTCCTGTATCATGTGTGTTCATTGCAACATTACAAAGCATCTCCTGTATTGTGTGTGTTCACTGCAACATTACAAAGCATCTCCTGTATCGTGTGTGCACATTGCAACATTACAAAGCATCTCCTGTATCGTGTGTGTTCTCATTGCAACATTACAAAGCATCTCCTGTATTGTGTGCTCATTGCAACATTACAAAGCATCTCCTGTATTGTTTGATCACTGCAACATTACAAAGCATCTCCTGTTTTGTGTGTGTTCACTGCAACATTACAAAGCATCTCCAGTATCGTGTGTGCACATTGCAACATTACAAAGCATCTCCTGTATCGTGTGTGTTCTCATTGCAACATTACAAAGCATCTCCTGTATTGTGTGCTCATTGCAACATTACAAAGCATCTCCTGTATCGTGTGTGCACATTGCAACATTACAAAGCATCTCCTGTATCGTGTGTGTTCTCATTGCAACATTACAAAGCATCTCCTGTATTGTGTGCTCATTGCAACATTACAAAGCATCTCCTGTATCGTGTGTGCACATTGCAACATTACAAAGCATCTCCTGTATCGTGTGTGCACATTGCAACATTACAAAGCATCTCCTGTATCGTGTGTGTTCATTGCAACATTACAAAGCATCTCCTGTATTGTGTGTGTTCACTGCAACATTACAAAGCATCTCCTGTGTGTGTGCACATTGCAACATTACAAAGCATCTCCTGTATTGTTTGTGTTCACTGCAACATTACAAAGCATCTCCTGTATCGTGTGTGCACATTGCAACATTACAAAGCATCTCCTGTATCGTGTGTGTTCTTATTGCAACATTACAAAGCATCTCCTGTATTGTTTGATCACTGCAACATTACAAAGCACTCCTGTATTGTTTGATCACTGCAACATTACAAAGCATCTCCTGTATTGTGTGTGCTCATTGCAACATTACAAAGCATCTCCTGTATCGTGTGTGTTCATTGCAACATTACAAAGCATCTCCTGTATCATGTGTGTTCATTGCAACATTACAAAGCATCTCCTGTATTGTGTGTGTTCACTGCAACATTACAAAGCATCTCCTGTATCGTGTGTGCACATTGCAACATTACAAAGCATCTCCTGTATCGTGTGTGTTCTCATTGCAACATTACAAAGCATCTCCTGTATTGTGTGCTCATTGCAACATTACAAAGCATCTCCTATATCGTGTGTGCTCATTGCAACATTACAAAGCATCTCCTGTATTGTTTGATCACTGCAACATTACAAAGCATCTCCTGTTTTGTGTGTGTTCACTGCAACATTACAAAGCATCTCCAGTATCGTGTGTGCACATTGCAACATTACAAAGCATCTCCTGTATCGTGTGTGTTCTCATTGCAACATTACAAAGCATCTCCTGTATTGTGTGCTCATTGCAACATTACAAAGCATCTCCTGTATCGTGTGTGCACATTGCAACATTACAAAGCATCTCCTGTATCGTGTGTGTTCACTGCAACATTACAAAGCATCTCCTGTATCGTGTGTGCACATTGCAACATTACAAAGCATCTCCTGTATTGTTTGATCACTGCAACATTACAAAGCATCTCCTGTTTTGTGTGTGTTCACTGCAACATTACAAAGCATCTCCAGTATCGTGTGTGCACATTGCAACATTACAAAGCATCTCCTGTATCGTGTGTGTTCTCATTGCAACATTACAAAGCATCTCCTGTATTGTGTGCTCATTGCAACATTACAAAGCATCTCCTGTATCGTGTGTGCACATTGCAACATTACAAAGCATCTCCTGTATCGTGTGTGTTCACTGCAACATTACAAAGCATCTCCTGTATCGTGTGTGCACATTGCAACATTACAAAGCATCTCCTGTATTGTTTGATCACTGTAACATTACAAAGCATCTCCTGTTTTGTGTGTGTTCACTGCAACATTACAAAGCATCTCCAGTATCGTGTGTGCACATTGCAACATTACAAAGCATCTCCTGTATCGTGTGTGTTCTCATTGCAACATTACAAAGCATCTCCTGTATCGTGTGTGCACATTGCAACATTACAAAGCATCTCCTGTATCGTGTGTGTTCTCATTGCAACATTACAAAGCATCTCCTGTATTGTTTGATCACTGCAACATTACAAAGCATCTCCTGTATCGTGTGTGTTCATTGAAACATTACAAAGCATCTCCTGTATCGTGTGTGTTCTCATTGCAACATTACAAAGCTCTCCTGTATTGTTTGATCACTGCAACATTACAAAGCATCTCCTGTATCGTGTGTGTTCATTGAAACATTACAAAGCATCTCCTGTATCGTGTGTGTTCTCATTGCAACATTACAAAGCATCTCCTGTATCGTGTGTGTTCTCATTGCAACATTACAAAGCTCTCCTGTATTGTGTGCACATTGCAACATTACAAAGCATCTCCTGTATTGTGTGTGTTCACTGCAACATTACAAAGCACTCCTGTATTGTTTGATCACTGCAACATTACAAAGCATCTCCTGTATCGTGTGTGTTCATTGCAACATTACAAAGCATCTCCTGTATCGTGTGTGCACATTGAAACATTACAAAGCATCTCCTGTATCGTGTGTGCACATTGAAACATTCCAAAGCATCTCCTGTATTGTTTGATCTTTGCAACATTACAAAGCATCTCCTGTATTGTGTGTGCACATTGCAACATTACAAAGCATCTCCTGTATCGTGTGTGCACATTGCAACATTACAAAGCATCTCCTGTATCGTGTGTGTTCATTGCAACATTACAAAGCATCTCCTTTATCTTGTGTGTTCTCATTGCAACATTACAAAGCTCGCCTGTATTGTTTGATCACTGCAACATTACAAAGCATCTACTGTATCGTGTGTGTTCATTGAAACATTACAAAGCATCTCCTGTATCGTGTGTGCACATTGCAACATTACAAAGCATCTCCTGTATCGTGTGTGTTCATTGCAACATTATAAAGCATCTCCTGTATCGTGTGTGTTCTCATTGCAACATTACAAAGCATCTCCTGTATTGTGTGTGTTCACTGCAACATTACAAAGCACTCCTGTATTGTTTGATCACTGCAACATTACAAAGCATCTCCTGTATCGTGTGTGCACATTGCAACATTACAAAGTATCTCCTGTATCGTGTGTGTTCTCATTGCAACATTACAAAGCATCTCCTGTATTGTTTGATCACTGCAACATTACAAAGCATCTCCTGTATCGTGTGTGTTCATTGAAACATTACAAAGCATCTCCTGTATCGTGTGTGTTCTCATTGCAACATTACAAAGCATCTCCTGTATTGTGTGCTCATTGCAACATTACAAAGCATCTCCTGTATTGTATGTGTTCATTGCAACATTACAAAGCATCTCCTGTATTGTGTGTGTTCACTGCAACATTACAAAGCACTCCTGTATTGTTTGATCACTGCAACATTACAAAGCATCTCCTGTATCGTGTGTGTTCATTGAAACATTACAAAGCATCTCCTGTATCGTGTGTGTTCTCATTGCAACATTACAAAGCATCTCCTGTATCGTGTGTGTTCTCATTGCAACATTACAAAGCTCTCCTGTATTGTGTGCACATTGCAACATTACAAAGCATCTCCTGTATTGTGTGTGTTCACTGCAACATTACAAAGCACTCCTGTATTGTTTGATCACTGCAACATTACAAAGCATCTCCTGTATCGTGTGTGTTCATTGCAACATTACAAAGCATCTCCTGTATCGTGTGTGCACATTGAAACATTACAAAGCATCTCCTGTATCGTGTGTGCACATTGAAACATTCCAAAGCATCTCCTGTATTGTTTGATCTTTGCAACATTACAAAGCATCTCCTGTATTGTGTGTGCACATTGCAACATTACAAAGCATCTCCTGTATCGTGTGTGCACATTGCAACATTACAAAGCATCTCCTGTATCGTGTGTGTTCATTGCAACATTACAAAGCATCTCCTGTATTGTGTGTGTTCACTGCAACATTACAAAGCATCTCCTGTATCGTGTGTGCACATTGCAACATTACAAAGCATCTCCTGTATTGTTTGTGTTCACTGCAACATTACAAAGCATCTCCTGTATCGTGTGTGCACATTGCAACATTACAAAGCATCTCCTGTATCGTGTGTGTTCTCATTGCAACATTACAAAGCATCTACTGTATTGTTTGATCACTGCAACATTACAAAGCACTCCTGTATTGTTTGATCACTGCAACATTACAAAGCATCTCCTGTATTGTGTGTGCTCATTGCAACATTACAAAGCATCTCCTGTATCGTGTGTGTTCATTGCAACATTACAAAGCATCTCCTGTATCATGTGTGTTCATTGCAACATTACAAAGCATCTCCTGTATTGTGTGTGTTCACTGCAACATTACAAAGCATCTCCTGTATCGTGTGTGCACATTGCAACATTACAAAGCATCTCCTGTATCGTGTGTGTTCTCATTGCAACATTACAAAGCATCTCCTGTATTGTGTGCTCATTGCAACATTACAAAGCATCTCCTATATCGTGTGTGCTCATTGCAACATTACAAAGCATCTCCTGTATTGTTTGATCACTGCAACATTACAAAGCATCTCCTGTATCGTGTGTGTTCTCATTGCAACATTACAAAGCATCTCCTGTATTGTGTGCTCATTGCAACATTACAAAGCATCTCCTGTATCGTGTGTGCACATTGCAACATTACAAAGCATCTCCTGTATCGTGTGTGTTCACTGCAACATTACAAAGCATCTCCTGTATCGTGTGTGCACATTGCAACATTACAAAGCATCTCCTGTATTGTTTGATCACTGTAACATTACAAAGCATCTCCTGTTTTGTGTGTGTTCACTGCAACATTACAAAGCATCTCCAGTATCGTGTGTGCACATTGCAACATTACAAAGCATCTCCTGTATCGTGTGTGTTCTCATTGCAACATTACAAAGCATCTCCTGTATTGTGTGCTCATTGCAACATTACAAAGCATCTCCTGTATCGTGAGTGCACATTGCAACATTACAAAGCATCTCCTGTATCGTGTGTGTTCTCATTGCAACATTACAAAGCATCTCCTGTATTGTGTGCTCATTGCAACATTACAAAGCATCTCCTGTATCGTGTGTGCACATTGCAACATTACAAAGCATCTCCTGTATCGTGTGTGTTCTCATTGCAACATTACAAAGCATCTCCTGTATTGTGTGTGTTCACTGCAACATTACAAAGCACTCCTGTATTGTTTGATCACTGCAACATTACAAAGCATCTCTTGTATCGTGTGTGCACATTGCAACATTACAAAGCATCTCCTGTATCGTGTGTGTTCTCATTGCAACATTACAAAGCTCTCCTGTATTGTTTGATCACTGCAACATTACAAAGCATCTCCTGTATCGTGTGTGTTCATTGAAACATTACAAAGCATCTCCTGTATCGTGTGTGCACATTGCAACATTACAAAGCATCTCCTGTATCGTGTGTGTTCTCATTGCAACATTACAAAGCATCTCCTGTATTGTGTGCTCATTGCAACATTACAAAGCATCTCCTGTATTGTATGTGTTCATTGCAACATTACAAAGCATCTCCTGTATTGTGTGCTCATTGCAACATTACAAAGCATCTCCTGTATCGTGTGTGCTCATTGCAACATTACAAAGCATCTCCTGTATTGTTTGATCACTGCAACATTACAAAGCATCTCCTGTTTTGTGTGTGTTCACTGCAACATTACAAAGCATCTCCTGTATCGTGTGTGCACATTGCAACATTACAAAGCATCTCCTGTATCGTGTGTGTTCTCATTGCAACATTACAAAGCATCTCCTGTATTGTGTGTGTTCACTGCAACATTACAAAGCACTCCTGTATTGTTTGATCACTGCAACATTACAAAGCATCTCCTGTATCGTGTGTGCACATTGCAACATTACAAAGCATCTCCTGTATCGTGTGTGTTCTCATTGCAACATTACAAAGCATCTCCTGTACTGTTTGATCACTGCAACATTACAAAGCATCTCCTGTATCGTGTGTGTTCATTGAAACATTACAAAGCATCTCCTGTATCGTGTGTGTTCTCATTGCAACATTACAAAGCATCTCCTGTATTGTGTGCTCATTGCAACATTACAAAGCATCTCCTGTATTGTATGTGTTCATTGCAACATTACAAAGCATCTCCTGTATTGTGTGCTCATTGCAACATTACAAAGCATCTCCTATATCGTGTGTGCTCATTGCAACATTACAAAGCATCTCCTGTATTGTTTGATCACTGCAACATTACAAAGCATCTCCTGTTTTGTGTGTGTTCACTGCAACATTACAAAGCATCTCCAGTATCGTGTGTGCACATTGCAACATTACAAAGCATCTCCTGTATCGTGTGTGTTCTCATTGCAACATTACAAAGCATCTCCTGTATTGTGTGCTCATTGCAACATTACAAAGCATCTCCTGTATCGTGTGTGCACATTGCAACATTACAAAGCATCTCCTGTATCGTGTGTGTTCACTGCAACATTACAAAGCATCTCCTGTATCGTGTGTGCACATTGCAACATTACAAAGCATCTCCTGTATTGTTTGATCACTGCAACATTACAAAGCATCTCCTGTTTTGTGTGTGTTCACTGCAACATTACAAAGCATCTCCAGTATCGTGTGTGCACATTGCAACATTACAAAGCATCTCCTGTATCGTGTGTGTTCTCATTGCAACATTACAAAGCATCTCCTGTATTGTGTGCTCATTGCAACATTACAAAGCATCTCCTGTATCGTGTGTGCACATTGCAACATTACAAAGCATCTCCTGTATCGTGTGTGTTCTCATTGCAACATTACAAAGCATCTCCTGTATTGTGTGCTCATTGCAACATTACAAAGCATCTCCTGTATCGTGTGTGCACATTGCAACATTACAAAGCATCTCCTGTATCGTGTGTGCACATTGCAACATTACAAAGCATCTCCTGTATCGTGTGTGTTCATTGCAACATTACAAAGCATCTCCTGTATTGTGTGTGTTCACTGCAACATTACAAAGCATCTCCTGTGTGTGTGCACATTGCAACATTACAAAGCATCTCCTGTATTGTTTGTGTTCACTGCAACATTACAAAGCATCTCCTGTATCGTGTGTGCACATTGCAACATTACAAAGCATCTCCTGTATCGTGTGTGTTCTCATTGCAACATTACAAAGCATCTCCTGTATTGTTTGATCACTGCAACATTACAAAGCACTCCTGTATTGTTTGATCACTGCAACATTACAAAGCATCTCCTGTATTGTGTGTGCTCATTGCAACATTACAAAGCATCTCCTGTATCGTGTGTGTTCATTGCAACATTACAAAGCATCTCCTGTATCATGTGTGTTCATTGCAACATTACAAAGCATCTCCTGTATTGTGTGTGTTCACTGCAACATTACAAAGCATCTCCTGTATCGTGTGTGCACATTGCAACATTACAAAGCATCTCCTGTATCGTGTGTGTTCTCATTGCAACATTACAAAGCATCTCCTGTATTGTGTGCTCATTGCAACATTACAAAGCATCTCCTGTATTGTTTGATCACTGCAACATTACAAAGCATCTCCTGTTTTGTGTGTGTTCACTGCAACATTACAAAGCATCTCCAGTATCGTGTGTGCACATTGCAACATTACAAAGCATCTCCTGTATCGTGTGTGTTCTCATTGCAACATTACAAAGCATCTCCTGTATTGTGTGCTCATTGCAACATTACAAAGCATCTCCTGTATCGTGTGTGCACATTGCAACATTACAAAGCATCTCCTGTATCGTGTGTGTTCTCATTGCAACATTACAAAGCATCTCCTGTATTGTGTGCTCATTGCAACATTACAAAGCATCTCCTGTATCGTGTGTGCACATTGCAACATTACAAAGCATCTCCTGTATCGTGTGTGCACATTGCAACATTACAAAGCATCTCCTGTATCGTGTGTGTTCATTGCAACATTACAAAGCATCTCCTGTATTGTGTGTGTTCACTGCAACATTACAAAGCATCTCCTGTGTGTGTGCACATTGCAACATTACAAAGCATCTCCTGTATTGTTTGTGTTCACTGCAACATTACAAAGCATCTCCTGTATCGTGTGTGCACATTGCAACATTACAAAGCATCTCCTGTATCGTGTGTGTTCTTATTGCAACATTACAAAGCATCTCCTGTATTGTTTGATCACTGCAACATTACAAAGCACTCCTGTATTGTTTGATCACTGCAACATTACAAAGCATCTCCTGTATTGTGTTTGCTCATTGCAACATTACAAAGCATCTCCTGTATCGTGTGTGTTCATTGCAACATTACAAAGCATCTCCTGTATCATGTGTGTTCATTGCAACATTACAAAGCATCTCCTGTATTGTGTGTGTTCACTGCAACATTACAAAGCATCTCCTGTATCGTGTGTGCACATTGCAACATTACAAAGCATCTCCTGTATCGTGTGTGTTCTCATTGCAACATTACAAAGCATCTCCTGTATTGTGTGCTCATTGCAACATTACAAAGCATCTCCTATATCGTGTGTGCTCATTGCAACATTACAAAGCATCTCCTGTATTGTTTGATCACTGCAACATTACAAAGCATCTCCTGTTTTGTGTGTGTTCACTGCAACATTACAAAGCATCTCCAGTATCGTGTGTGCACATTGCAACATTACAAAGCATCTCCTGTATCGTGTGTGTTCTCATTGCAACATTACAAAGCATCTCCTGTATTGTGTGCTCATTGCAACATTACAAAGCATCTCCTGTATCGTGTGTGCACATTGCAACATTACAAAGCATCTCCTGTATCGTGTGTGTTCACTGCAACATTACAAAGCATCTCCTGTATCGTGTGTGCACATTGCAACATTACAAAGCATCTCCTGTATTGTTTGATCACTGCAACATTACAAAGCATCTCCTGTTTTGTGTGTGTTCACTGCAACATTACAAAGCATCTCCAGTATCGTGTGTGCACATTGCAACATTACAAAGCATCTCCTGTATCGTGTGTGTTCTCATTGCAACATTACAAAGCATCTCCTGTATTGTGTGCTCATTGCAACATTACAAAGCATCTCCTGTATCGTGTGTGCACATTGCAACATTACAAAGCATCTCCTGTATCGTGTGTGTTCACTGCAACATTACAAAGCATCTCCTGTATCGTGTGTGCACATTGCAACATTACAAAGCATCTCCTGTATTGTTTGATCACTGTAACATTACAAAGCATCTCCTGTTTTGTGTGTGTTCACTGCAACATTACAAAGCATCTCCAGTATCGTGTGTGCACATTGCAACATTACAAAGCATCTCCTGTATCGTGTGTGTTCTCATTGCAACATTACAAAGCATCTCCTGTATTGTGTGCTCATTGCAACATTACAAAGCATCTCCTGTATCGTGAGTGCACATTGCAACATTACAAAGCATCTCCTGTATCGTGTGTGTTCTCATTGCAACATTACAAAGCATCTCCTGTATTGTGTGCTCATTGCAACATTACAAAGCATCTCTTGTATCGTGTGTGCACATTGCAACATTACAAAGCATCTCATGTATCGTGTGTGTTCTCATTGCAACATTACAAAGCATCTCCTGTATTGTGTGTGTTCACTGCAACATTACAAAGCACTCCTGTATTGTTTGATCACTGCAACATTACAAAGCATCTCTTGTATCGTGTGTGCACATTGCAACATTACAAAGCATCTCCTGTATCGTGTGTGTTCTCATTGCAACATTACAAAGCTCTCCTGTATTGTTTGATCACTGCAACATTACAAAGCATCTCCTGTATCGTGTGTGTTCATTGAAACATTACAAAGCATCTCCTGTATCGTGTGTGCACATTGCAACATTACAAAGCATCTCCTGTATCGTGTGTGTTCTCATTGCAACATTACAAAGCATCTCCTGTATTGTGTGCTCATTGCAACATTACAAAGCATCTCCTGTATTGTATGTGTTCATTGCAACATTACAAAGCATCTCCTGTATTGTGTGCTCATTGCAACATTACAAAGCATCTCCTGTATCGTGTGTGCTCATTGCAACATTACAAAGCATCTCCTGTATTGTTTGATCACTGCAACATTACAAAGCATCTCCTGTTTTGTGTGTGTTCACTGCAACATTACAAAGCATCTCCTGTATCGTGTGTGCACATTGCAACATTACAAAGCATCTCCTGTATCGTGTGTGTTCTCATTGCAACATTACAAAGCATCTCCTGTATTGTGTGTGTTCACTGCAACATTACAAAGCACTCCTGTATTGTTTGATCACTGCAACATTACAAAGCATCTCCTGTATCGTGTGTGCACATTGCAACATTACAAAGCATCTCCTGTATCGTGTGTGTTCTCATTGCAACATTACAAAGCATCTCCTGTACTGTTTGATCACTGCAACATTACAAAGCATCTCCTGTATCGTGTGTGTTCATTGAAACATTACAAAGCATCTCCTGTATCGTGTGTGTTCTCATTGCAACATTACAAAGCATCTCCTGTATTGTGTGCTCATTGCAACATTACAAAGCATCTCCTGTATTGTATGTGTTCATTGCAACATTACAAAGCATCTCCTGTATTGTGTGCTCATTGCAACATTACAAAGCATCTCCTGTATCGTGTGTGCTCATTGCAACATTACAAAGCATCTCCTGTATTGTTTGATCACTGCAACATTACAAAGCATCTCCTGTTTTGTGTGTGTTCACTGCAACATTACAAAGCATCTCCTGTATCGTGTGTGCACATTGCAACATTACAAAGCATCTCCTGTATCGTGTGTGTTCTCATTGCAACATTACAAAGCATCTCCTGTATTGTGTGTGTTCACTGCAACATTACAAAGCACTCCTGTATTGTTTGATCACTGCAACATTACAAAGCATCTCCTGTATCGTGTGTGCACATTGCAACATTACAAAGCATCTCCTGTATCGTGTGTGTTCTCATTGCAACATTACAAAGCTCTCCTGTATTGTTTGATCACTGCAACATTACAAAGCATCTCCTGTATCGTGTGTGTTCATTGAAACATTACAAAGCATCTCCTGTATCGTGTGTGTTCTCATTGCAACATTACAAAGCATCTCCTGTATCGTGTGTGTTCTCATTGCAACATTACAAAGCTCTCCTGTATTGTGTGCACATTGCAACATTACAAAGCATCTCCTGTATTGTGTGTGTTCACTGCAACATTACAAAGCACTCCTGTATTGTTTGATCACTGCAACATTACAAAGCATCTCCTGTATCGTGTGTGTTCATTGCAACATTACAAAGCATCTCCTGTATCGTGTGTGCACATTGAAACATTACAAAGCATCTCCTGTATCGTGTGTGCACATTGAAACATTCCAAAGCATCTCCTGTATTGTTTGATCTTTGCAACATTACAAAGCATCTCCTGTATTGTGTGTGCACATTGCAACATTACAAAGCATCTCCTGTATCGTGTGTGCACATTGCAACATTACAAAGCATCTCCTGTATCGTGTGTGTTCATTGCAACATTACAAAGCATCTCCTGTATTGTGTGTGTTCACTGCAACATTACAAAGCATCTCCTGTATTGTTTGATCATTGCAACATTACAAAGCATCTCCTGTATTGTTTGTGTTCACTGCAACATTACAAAGCATCTCCTGTATCGTGTGTGCACATTGCAACATTACAAAGCATCTCCTGTATCGTGTGTGTTCTCATTGCAACATTACAAAGCATCTCCTGTATTGTTTGATCACTGCAACATTACAAAGCACTCCTGTATTGTTTGATCACTGCAACATTACAAAGCATCTCCTGTATTGTGTGTGCTCATTGCAACATTACAAAGCATCTCCTGTATCGTGTGTGTTCATTGCAACATTACAAAGCATCTCCTGTATCATGTGTGTTCATTGCAACATTACAAAGCATCTCCTGTATTGTGTGTGTTCACTGCAACATTACAAAGCATCTCCTGTATCGTGTGTGCACATTGCAACATTACAAAGCATCTCCTGTATCGTGTGTGTTCTCATTGCAACATTACAAAGCATCTCCTGTATTGTGTGCTCATTGCAACATTACAAAGCATCTCCTATATCGTGTGTGCTCATTGCAACATTACAAAGCATCTCCTGTATTGTTTGATCACTGCAACATTACAAAGCATCTCCTGTTTTGTGTGTGTTCACTGCAACATTACAAAGCATCTCCAGTATCGTGTGTGCACATTGCAACATTACAAAGCATCTCCTGTATCGTGTGTGTTCTCATTGCAACATTACAAAGCATCTCCTGTATTGTGTGCTCATTGCAACATTACAAAGCATCTCCTGTATCGTGTGTGCACATTGCAACATTACAAAGCATCTCCTGTATCGTGTGTGTTCACTGCAACATTACAAAGCATCTCCTGTATCGTGTGTGCACATTGCAACATTACAAAGCATCTCCTGTATTGTTTGATCACTGCAACATTACAAAGCATCTCCTGTTTTGTGTGTGTTCACTGCAACATTACAAAGCATCTCCAGTATCGTGTGTGCACATTGCAACATTACAAAGCATCTCCTGTATCGTGTGTGTTCTCATTGCAACATTACAAAGCATCTCCTGTATTGTGTGCTCATTGCAACATTACAAAGCATCTCCTGTATCGTGTGTGCACATTGCAACATTACAAAGCATCTCCTGTATCGTGTGTGTTCTCATTGCAACATTACAAAGCATCTCCTGTATTGTGTGCTCATTGCAACATTACAAAGCATCTCCTGTATCGTGTGTGCACATTGCAACATTACAAAGCATCTCCTGTATCGTGTGTGTTCTCATTGCAACATTACAAAGCATCTCCTGTATTGTGTGTGTTCACTGCAACATTACAAAGCACTCCTGTATTGTTTGATCACTGCAACATTACAAAGCATCTCTTGTATCGTGTGTGCACATTGCAACATTACAAAGCATCTCCTGTATCGTGTGTGTTCTCATTGCAACATTACAAGGCTCTCCTGTATTGTTTGATCACTGCAACATTACAAAGCATCTCCTGTATCGTGTGTGTTCATTGAAACATTACAAAGCATCTCCTGTATCGTGTGTGCACATTGCAACATTACAAAGCATCTCCTGTATTGTATGTGTTCATTGCAACATTACAAAGCATCTCCTGTATTGTGTGCTCATTGCAACATTACAAAGCATCTCCTGTATCGTGTGTGCTCATTGCAACATTACAAAGCATCTCCTGTATTGTTTGATCACTGCAACATTACAAAGCATCTCCTGTTTTGTGTGTGTTCACTGCAACATTACAAAGCATCTCCTGTATCGTGTGTGCACATTGCAACATTACAAAGCATCTCCTGTATCGTGTGTGTTCTCATTGCAACATTACAAAGCATCTCCTGTAGTGTGTGTGTTCACTGCAACATTACAAAGCACTCCTGTATTGTTTGATCACTGCAACATTACAAAGCATCTCCTGTATCGTGTGTGCACATTGCAACATTACAAAGCATCTCCTGTATCGTGTGTGTTCTCATTGCAACATTACAAAGCTCTCCTGTATTGTTTGATCACTGCAACATTACAAAGCATCTCCTGTATCGTGTGTGTTCATTGAAACATTACAAAGCATCTCCTGTATCGTGTGTGTTCTCATTGCAACATTACAAAGCATCTCCTGTATCGTGTGTGTTCTCATTGCAACATTACAAAGCTCTCCTGTATTGTGTGCACATTGCAACATTACAAAGCATCTCCTGTATTGTGTGTGTTCACTGCAACATTACAAAGCACTCCTGTATTGTTTGATCACTGCAACATTACAAAGCATCTCCTGTATCGTGTGTGTTCATTGCAACATTACAAAGCATCTCCTGTATCGTGTGTGCACATTGCAACATTACAAAGCATCTCCTGTATCGTGTGTGTTCATTGCAACATTACAAAGCATCTCCTGTATTGTGTGTGTTCACTGCAACATTACAAAGCATCTCCTGTGTGTGTGCACATTGCAACATTACAAAGCATCTCCTGTATTGTTTGTGTTCACTGCAACATTACAAAGCATCTCCTGTATCGTGTGTGCACATTGTAACATTACAAAGCATCTCCTGTATCGTGTGTGTTCTCATTGCAACATTACAAAGCATCTCCTGTATTGTTTGATCACTGCAACATTACAAAGCATCTCCTGTATCGTGTGTGTTCATTGCAACATTACAAAGCATCTCCTGTATCATGTGTGTTCATTGCAACATTACAAAGCATCTCCTGTATTGTGTGTGTTCACTGCAACATTACAAAGCATCTCCTGTATCGTGTGTGCACATTGCAACATTACAAAGCATCTCCTGTATCGTGTGTGTTCTCATTGCAACATTACAAAGTATCTCCTGTATTGTGTGCTCATTGCAACATTACAAAGCATCTCCTATATCGTGTGTGCTCATTGCAACATTACAAAGCATCTCCTGTATGTTTGATCACTGCAACATTCAAAGCATCTCCTGTTTTGTGTGTGTTCACTGCAACATTACAAAGCATCTCCAGTATCGTGTGTGCACATTGCAACATTACAAAGCATCTCCTGTATCGTGTGTGTTCTCATTGCAACATTACAAAGCATCTCCTGTATTGTGTGCTCATTGCAACATTACAAAGCATCTCCTGTATCGTGTGTGCACATTGCAACATTACAAAGCATCTCCTGTATCGTGTGTGTTCACTGCAACATTACAAAGCATCTCCTGTATCGTGTGTGCACATTGCAACATTACAAAGCATCTCCTGTATTGTTTGATCACTGCAACATTACAAAGCATCTCCTGTTTTGTGTGTGTTCACTGCAACATTACAAAGCATCTGCAGTATCGTGTGTGCACATTGCAACATTACAAAGCATCTCCTGTATCGTGTGTGTTCTCATTGCAACATTACAAAGCATCTCCTGTATTGTGTGCTCATTGCAACATTACAAAGCATCTCCTGTATCGTGTGTGCACATTGCAACATTACAAAGCATCTCCTGTATTGTATGTGTTCATTGCAACATTACAAAGCATCTCCTGTATTGTGTGCTCATTGCAACATTACAAAGCATCTCCTGTATCGTGTGTGCTCATTGCAACATTACAAAGCATCTCCTGTATTGTTTGATCACTGCAACATTACAAAGCATCTCCTGTTTTGTGTGTGTTCACTGCAACATTACAAAGCATCTCCTGTATCGTGTGTGCACATTGCAACATTACAAAGCATCTCCTGTATCGTGTGTGTTCTCATTGCAACATTACAAAGCATCTCCTGTATTGTGTGTGTTCACTGCAACATTACAAAGCACTCCTGTATTGTTTGATCACTGCAACATTACAAAGCATCTCCTGTATCGTGTGTGCACATTGCAACATTACAAAGCATCTCCTGTATCGTGTGTGCACATTGCAACATTACAAAGCATCTCCTGTATCGTGTGTGTTCTCATTGCAACATTACAAAGCTCTCCTGTATTGTTTGATCACTGCAACATTACAAAGCATCTCCTGTATCGTGTGTGTTCATTGAAACATTACAAAGCATCTCCTGTATCGTGTGTGTTCTCATTGCAACATTACAAAGCATCTCCTGTATTGTTTGATCACTGCAACATTACAAAGCATCTCCTGTATCGTGTGTGTTCATTGAAACATTACAAAGCATCTCCTGTATCGTGTGTGTTCTCATTGCAACATTACAAAGCTCTCCTGTATTGTGTGCACATTGCAACATTACAAAGCATCTCCTGTATTGTGTGTGTTCACTGCAACATTACAAAGCACTCCTGTATTGTTTGATCACTGCAACATTACAAAGCATCTCCTGTATCGTGTGTGTTCATTGCAACATTACAAAGCATCTCCTGTATCGTGTGTGCACATTGCAACATTACAAAGCATCTCCTGTATCGTGTGTGTTCATTGCAACATTACAAAGCATCTCCTGTATTGTGTGTGTTCACTGCAACATTACAAAGCATCTCCTGTGTGTGTGCACATTGCAACATTACAAAGCATCTCCTGTATTGTTTGTGTTCACTGCAACATTACAAAGCATCTCCTGTATCGTGTGTGCACATTGCAACATTACAAAGCATCTCCTGTATCGTGTGTGTTCTCATTGCAACATTACAAAGCATCTCCTGTATTGTTTGATCACTGCAACATTACAAAGCACTCCTGTATTGTTTGATCACTGCAACATTACAAAGCATCTCCTGTATTGTGTGTGCTCATTGCAACATTACAAAGCATCTCCTGTATCGTGTGTGTTCATTGCAACATTACAAAGCATCTCCTGTATCATGTGTGTTCATTGCAACATTACAAAGCATCTCCTGTATTGTGTGTGTTCACTGCAACATTACAAAGCATCTCCTGTATCGTGTGTGCACATTGCAACATTACAAAGCATCTCCTGTATCGTGTGTGTTCTCATTGCAACATTACAAAGCATCTCCTGTATTGTGTGCTCATTGCAACATTACAAAGCATCTCCTATATCGTGTGTGCTCATTGCAACATTACAAAGCATCTCCTGTATTGTTTGATCACTGCAACATTACAAAGCATCTCCTGTTTTGTGTGTGTTCACTGCAACATTACAAAGCATCTCCAGTATCGTGTGTGCACATTGCAACATTACAAAGCATCTCCTGTATCGTGTGTGTTCTCATTGCAACATTACAAAGCATCTCCTGTATTGTGTGCTCATTGCAACATTACAAAGCATCTCCTGTATCGTGTGTGCACATTGCAACATTACAAAGCATCTCCTGTATCGTGTGTGTTCACTGCAACATTACAAAGCATCTCCTGTATCGTGTGTGCACATTGCAACATTACAAAGCATCTCCTGTATTGTTTGATCACTGCAACATTACAAAGCATCTCCTGTTTTGTGTGTGTTCACTGCAACATTACAAAGCATCTCCAGTATCGTGTGTGCACATTGCAACATTACAAAGCATCTCCTGTATCGTGTGTGTTCTCATTGCAACATTACAAAGCATCTCCTGTATTGTGTGCTCATTGCAACATTACAAAGCATCTCCTGTATCGTGTGTGCACATTGCAACATTACAAAGCATCTCCTGTATCGTGTGTGTTCACTGCAACATTACAAAGCATCTCCTGTATCGTGTGTGCACATTGCAACATTACAAAGCATCTCCTGTATTGTTTGATCACTGCAAC
The DNA here is from genome assembly GCF_902713425.1 of Acipenser ruthenus. Classification (NCBI taxonomy): domain Eukaryota; kingdom Metazoa; phylum Chordata; class Actinopteri; order Acipenseriformes; family Acipenseridae; genus Acipenser; species Acipenser ruthenus. The sequence continues at coordinate 4,941,213 of NC_081231.1, read as the reverse complement.
ATTACAAAGCATCTCCTGTTTTGTGTGTGTTCACTGCAACATTACAAAGCATCTCCAGTATCGTGTGTGCACATTGCAACATTACAAAGCATCTCCTGTATCGTGTGTGTTCTCATTGCAACATTACAAAGCATCTCCTGTATTGTGTGCTCATTGCAACATTACAAAGCATCTCCTGTATCGTGTGTGCACATTGCAACATTACAAAGCATCTCCTGTATCGTGTGTGTTCTCATTGCAACATTACAAAGCATCTCCTGTATTGTGTGCTCATTGCAACATTACAAAGCATCTCCTGTATCGTGTGTGTTCTCATTGCAACATTACAAAGCTCTCCTGTATTGTTTGATCACTGCAACATTACAAAGCATCTCCTGTATCGTGTGTGTTCATTGAAACATTACAAAGCATCTCCTGTATCGTGTGTGCACATTGCAACATTACAAAGCATCTCCTATATCGTGTGTGTTCTCATTGCAACATTACAAAGCATCTCCTGTATCGTGTGTGTTCATTGAAACATTACAAAGCATCTCCTGTATCGTGTGTGCACATTGCAACATTACAAAGCATCTCCTGTATCGTGTGTGTTCTCATTGCAACATTACAAAGCATCTCCTGTATTGTGTGCTCATTGCAACATTACAAAGCATCTCCTGTATTGTATGTGTTCATTGCAACATTACAAAGCATCTCCTGTATTGTGTGCTCATTGCAACATTACAAAGCATCTCCTGTATCGTGTGTGCTCATTGCAACATTACAAAGCATCTCCTGTATTGTTTGATCACTGCAACATTACAAAGCATCTCCTGTTTTGTGTGTGTTCACTGCAACATTACAAAGCATCTCCTGTATCGTGTGTGCACATTGCAACATTACAAAGCATCTCCTGTATCGTGTGTGTTCTCATTGCAACATTACAAAGCATCTCCTGTATTGTGTGTGTTCACTGCAACATTACAAAGCACTCCTGTATTGTTTGATCACTGCAACATTACAAAGCATCTCCTGTATCGTGTGTGCACATTGCAACATTACAAAGCATCTCCTGTATCGTGTGTGCACATTGCAACATTACAAAGCATCTCCTGTATCGTGTGTGTTCACTGCAACATTACAAAGCATCTCCTGTATCGTGTGTGCACATTGCAACATTACAAAGCATCTCCTGTATCGTGTGTGTTCTCATTCAACATTACAAAGCATCTCCTGTATTGTGTGTGTTCACTGCAACATTACAAAGCACTCCTGTATTGTTTGATCACTGCAACATTACAAAGCATCTCTTGTATCGTGTGTGCACATTGCAACATTACAAAGCATCTCCTGTATCGTGTGTCTTCTCATTGCAACATTACAAAGCTCTCCTGTATTGTTTGATCACTGCAACATTACAAAGCATCTCCTGTATCGTGTGTGTTCATTGAAACATTACAAAGCATCTCCTGTATCGTGTGTGCACATTGCAACATTACAAAGCATCTCCTGTATCGTGTGTGTTCTCATTGCAACATTACAAAGCATCTCCTGTATTGTGTGCTCATTGCAACATTACAAAGCATCTCCTGTATTGTATGTGTTCATTGCAACATTACAAAGCATCTCCTGTATTGTGTGCTCATTGCAACATTACAAAGCATCTCCTGTATCGTGTGTGCTCATTGCAACATTACAAAGCATCTCCTGTATTGTTTGATCACTGCAACATTACAAAGCATCTCCTGTTTTGTGTGTGTTCACTGCAACATTACAAAGCATCTCCTGTATCGTGTGTGCACATTGCAACATTACAAAGCATCTCCTGTATCGTGTGTGTTCTCATTGCAACATTACAAAGCATCTCCTGTAGTGTGTGTGTTCACTGCAACATTACAAAGCACTCCTGTATTGTTTGATCACTGCAACATTACAAAGCATCTCCTGTATCGTGTGTGCACATTGCAACATTACAAAGCATCTCCTGTATCGTGTGTGTTCACTGCAACATTACAAAGCACTCCTGTATTGTTTGATCACTGCAACATTACAAAGCATCTCCTGTATCGTGTGTGTTCATTGCAACATTACAAAGCATCTCCTGTATCGTGTGTGCACATTGCAACATTACAAAGCATCTCCTGTATCGTGTGTGTTCATTGCAACATTACAAAGCATCTCCTGTATCGTGTGTGTTCATTGAAACATTACAAAGCATCTCCTGTATCGTGTGTGTTCTCATTGCAACATTACAAAGCATCTCCTGTATCGTGTGTGTTCTCATTGCAACATTACAAAGCTCTCCTGTATTGTGTGCACATTGCAACATTACAAAGCATCTCCTGTATTGTGTGTGTTCACTGCAACATTACAAAGCACTCCTGTATTGTTTGATCACTGCAACATTACAAAGCATCTCCTGTATCGTGTGTGTTCATTGCAACATTACAAAGCATCTCCTGTATCGTGTGTGCACATTGCAACATTACAAAGCATCTCCTGTATCGTGTGTGTTCATTGCAACATTACAAAGCATCTCCTGTATTGTGTGTGTTCACTGCAACATTACAAAGCATCTCCTGTGTGTGTGCACATTGCAACATTACAAAGCATCTCCTGTATTGTTTGTGTTCACTGCAACATTACAAAGCATCTCCTGTATCGTGTGTGCACATTGCAACATTACAAAGCATCTCCTGTATCGTGTGTGTTCTCATTGCAACATTACAAAGCATCTCCTGTATTGTTTGATCACTGCAACATTACAAAGCACTCCTGTATTGTTTGATCACTGCAACATTACAAAGCATCTCCTGTATTGTGTGTGCTCATTGCAACATTACAAAGCATCTCCTGTATCGTGTGTGTTCATTGCAACATTACAAAGCATCTCCTGTATCATGTGTGTTCATTGCAACATTACAAAGCATCTCCTGTATTGTGTGTGTTCACTGCAACATTACAAAGCATCTCCTGTATCGTGTGTGCACATTGCAACATTACAAAGCATCTCCTGTATCGTGTGTGTTCTCATTGCAACATTACAAAGCATCTCCTGTATTGTGTGCTCATTGCAACATTACAAAGCATCTCCTATATCGTGTGTGCTCATTGCAACATTACAAAGCATCTCCTGTATTGTTTGATCACTGCAACATTACAAAGCATCTCCTGTTTTGTGTGTGTTCACTGCAACATTACAAAGCATCTCCTGTATCGTGTGTGTTCTCATTGCAACATTACAAAGCTCTCCTGTATTGTTTGATCACTGCAACATTACAAAGCATCTCCTGTATCGTGTGTGCACATTGCAACATTACAAAGCATCTCCTGTATCGTGTGTGTTCTCATTGCAACATTACAAAGCATCTCCTGTATTGTGTGCACATTGCAACATTACAAAGCATCTTCTGTATCGTGTGTGTTCACTGCAACATTACAAAGCATCTCCTGTATCGTGTGTGCACATTGCAACATTACAAAGCATCTCCTGTATCGTGTGTGCACATTGCAACATTACAAAGCATCTCCTGTATCGTGTGTGTTCTCATTGCAACATTACAAAGCTCTCCTGTATTGTTTGATCACTGCAACATTACAAAGCATCTCCTGTATCGTGTGTGTTCATTGAAACATTACAAAGCATCTCCTGTATCGTGTGTGTTCTCATTGCAACATTACAAAGCATCTCCTGTATCGTGTGTGTTCTCATTGCAACATTACAAAGCTCTCCTGTATTGTGTGCACATTGCAACATTACAAAGCATCTCCTGTATTGTGTGTGTTCACTGCAACATTACAAAGCACTCCTGTATTGTTTGATCACTGCAACATTACAAAGCATCTCCTGTATCGTGTGTGTTCATTGCAACATTACAAAGCATCTCCTGTATCGTGTGTGCACATTGCAACATTACAAAGCATCTCCTGTATCGTGTGTGTTCATTGCAACATTACAAAGCATCTCCTGTATTGTGTGTGTTCACTGCAACATTACAAAGCATCTCCTGTGTGTGTGCACATTGCAACATTACAAAGCATCTCCTGTATTGTTTGTGTTCACTGCAACATTACAAAGCATCTCCTGTATCGTGTGTGCACATTGCAACATTACAAAGCATCTCCTGTATCGTGTGTGTTCTCATTGCAACATTACAAAGCATCTCCTGTATCGTGTGTGTTCACTGCAACATTACAAAGCATCTCCTGTATCGTGTGTGCACATTGCAACATTACAAAGCATCTCCTGTATTGTTTGATCACTGCAACATTACAAAGCACTCCTGTATTGTTTGATCACTGCAACATTACAAAGCACTACTGTATTGTTTGATCACTGCAACATTACAAAGCATCTCCTGTATTGTGTGTGCTCATTGCAACATTACAAAGCATCTCCTGTATTGTTTGTGTTCACTGCAACATTACAAAGCATCTCCTGTATCGTGTGTGCACATTGCAACATTACAAAGCATCTCCTGTATCGTGTGTGTTCTCATTGCAACATTACAAAGCATCTCCTGTATTGTTTGATCACTGCAACATTACAAAGCACTCCTGTATTGTTTGATCACTGCAACATTACAAAGCATCTCCTGTATTGTGTGTGCTCATTGCAACATTACAAAGCATCTCCTGTATCGTGTGTGTTCACTGCAACATTACAAAGCATCTCCTGTATCGTGTGTGCACATTGCAACATTACAAAGCATCTCCTGTATTGTTTGATCACTGCAACATTACAAAGCACTCCTGTATTGTTTGATCACTGCAACATTACAAAGCACTCCTGTATTGTTTGATCACTGCAACATTACAAAGCATCTCCTGTATTGTGTGTGCTCATTGCAACATTACAAAGCATCTCCTGTTTTGTGTGTGTTCACTGCAACATTACAAAGCATCTCCAGTATCGTGTGTGCACATTGCAACATTACAAAGCATCTCCTGTATCGTGTGTGTTCTCATTGCAACATTACAAAGCATCTCCTGTATTGTGTGCTCATTGCAACATTACAAAGCATCTCCTGTATCGTGTGTGCACATTGCAACATTACAAAGCATCTCCTGTATCGTGTGTGTTCACTGCAACATTACAAAGCATCTCCTGTATCGTGTGTGCACATTGCAACATTACAAAGCATCTCCTGTATTGTTTGATCACTGCAACATTACAAAGCATCTCCTGTTTTGTGTGTGTTCACTGCAACATTACAAAGCATCTCCAGTATCGTGTGTGCACATTGCAACATTACAAAGCATCTCCTGTATCGTGTGTGTTCTCATTGCAACATTACAAAGCATCTCCTGTATTGTGTGCTCATTGCAACATTACAAAGCATCTCCTGTATCGTGTGTGCACATTGCAACATTACAAAGCATCTCCTGTATCGTGTGTGTTCACTGCAACATTACAAAGCATCTCCTGTATCGTGTGTGCACATTGCAACATTACAAAGCATCTCCTGTATCGTGTGTGTTCTCATTGCAACATTACAAAGCATCTCCTGTATTGTTTGATCACTGCAACATTACAAAGCACTCCTGTATTGTTTGATCACTGCAACATTACAAAGCATCTCCTGTATTGTGTGTGCTCATTGCAACATTACAAAGCATCTCCTGTATCGTGTGTGTTCATTGCAACATTACAAAGCATCTCCTGTATCATGTGTGTTCATTGCAACATTACAAAGCATCTCCTGTATTGTGTGTGTTCACTGCAACATTACAAAGCATCTCCTGTATCGTGTGTGCACATTGCAACATTACAAAGCATCTCCTGTATCGTGTGTGTTCTCATTGCAACATTACAAAGCATCTCCTGTATTGTGTGCTCATTGCAACATTACAAAGCATCTCCTATATCGTGTGTGCTCATTGCAACATTACAAAGCATCTCCTGTATTGTTTGATCACTGCAACATTACAAAGCATCTCCTGTTTTGTGTGTGTTCACTGCAACATTACAAAGCATCTCCAGTATCGTGTGTGCACATTGCAACATTACAAAGCATCTCCTGTATCGTGTGTGTTCTCATTGCAACATTACAAAGCTCTCCTGTATTGTGTGCACATTGCAACATTACAAAGCATCTCCTGTATTGTGTGTGTTCACTGCAACATTACAAAGCACTCCTGTATTGTTTGATCACTACATTACAAAGCATCTCCTGTATCGTGTGTGTTCATTGCAACATTACAAAGCATCTCCTGTATCGTGTGTGCACATTGCAACATTACAAAGCATCTCCTGTATCGTGTGTGTTCATTGCAACATTACAAAGCATCTCCTGTATTGTGTGTGTTCACTGCAACATTACAAAGCATCTCCTGTGTGTGTGCACATTGCAACATTACAAAGCATCTCCTGTATTGTTTGTGTTCACTGCAACATTACAAAGCATCTCCTGTATCGTGTGTGCACATTGCAACATTACAAAGCATCTCCTGTATCGTGTGTGTTCTCATTGCAACATTACAAAG